>NC_082404.1:3034218-3279218 GCF_031168955.1 Gadus macrocephalus | reverse complement strand
CTGTTTGCTCCTCTTGGTAAAATAACTTGACGTCAAAGATGTTGTCAAAGAGAACCAAACAGAACTCTTTGAGATTGCCACTTTGAAACAAAACTGTGAATTGAAAATACCCTACAAATTTAATTTCAACTTGGATTAAATTTATGGCCATGATTTTTAATGCATCGTTAATCTCACTGCCAACAGCGTGGAGATGGAACTGTCAAATGTCAAACCGAAGAATAGGAGCTTTGGGATACTCATGAATTCAAACTCATGAATGCGAACAGAACGTTGTCAGACAGCTATAGCCACGTTTACGTTTGTTTTAAGTGATCATGACCAGATGATGTCCCTCGAGCGTGTTTGGAACTGTTGTTGCGGTTTGCTATCAGTGTTTGGTTGCTCTAGAAGGAAGAAAAAGACAAAGAGCTATTCACCCTCCTGCGGCCTACTTTAAAGTAAACAAGAGTCAGTTTCTGGTTCAATAAGGCCAACAGGCAACTATCGTTGCCTAAATCTCTTGCACAAATTTATCTTGGCGCCAGTTTTTTTATATTTCTTATTCCTTTAGATAATTATATCTGCTAGAATGTTGAAACATTGATGCTTTGTTAATTTGCTACGAGGCAAGTTAAAAAAAAAAGCTGCCTTCTTTTTGCAGCAACGCATGCACCTATAGCAGCAGGCTATAGGTAGGGCAGTGGCTGTGGGAAGTGTCTGACTGAGCAAAATGGCCTGCAAGGATCTCATTGGGACTTATTCATAGAGGGAGGAAGGCAGGGTGGGACGCATATGTATGATTGATTGCTTTTGTATTGTGCGAAAAATTGCAAAACCTGATAAACAAATAAAAGAAAAGGTAATATTCAAAGCTGAATAGAAAGGCTTTTCTCAGATGAGATGTTTATGCTACTCTTCCGAACGGATGTGGCAAGAGCAAAGGGTGCAAGATAAAATTAGTAAAATCAATTATTGCCCAGCCAAGGCCTGACTCCCCTAGCACTGATTGGTCCGTCCACTTTTTAGGTTTGGATGGAGGTTATTACGGCTTACTTTCCCCAAAATGTTGACGCCTCAAAGCAAAAGATACAAAGAACCAACTGACCAGCCGAAAGAGTTTGAAGAAGTCGACGTTGGCGTAGAGGCGGTCCTCGATTGTCTGCAGCCGCTGGGGCGTCAGGATGCACATGGCGTTGCGGACGGCGTGGAGGCCGCGGCGGCTTTGGAACACCAGGAAGCGCTCCAGCAGACTCAGGCTACAGGCGATGTCCTTCAGGTGCAGGTCAGGCACGCCGCCGGCAAACTGGAGACGGGAGGAGAGTTGGAGGAGGACTGGAGGAGAGTCCACTGAGGCGGTCAAACCTGACCTCCAACTAGAGGCTGTCTGGAGCCTCAACAGACCTCGGTCCAAACCAACACAACATGACTACAGTGGAACTCTGTCATCATCGTGATCATCTGTCAACGTCCATGTTCATGGCAACACAGCATGACATCTTTCGTACTCAGTCAGTTTCTAACTCAGTCAGTGGGGGAAATGATGTGGTTGGAGATCGGAGGTTTTTTCTGTATGAGAGAATGTCCTTTATCAATTCACACCGGCTACCGGCCACACACGTTCTCTGCTCCTCCTCGCCCGTCGTTCTCCACAAACGGTTTGCTACAAAGATAAATGGTCAAACATTATACACAAACACACACCACAGCGTGTGTCTCAATTAGACTGAGTACACACACTATCCATGTGTGTAAGTGTGTGTGTATGTGTGTACTTGGTTGCAGGCAAGTGTGTGGTTGCTTGTGTCTGTGTGTACTTGGTTGCATGCGTGCGTGCGTGCGTGCGTGCTTGTGTGCGTGTGTGTGTGCGTGCGTGTGTCTGTTTGTACTTAGTTGCATGCATGTGTGTTTGTGTGTGTATTTGTGTACTTGGTTGCATGCAAGTGTGTGTGTGTGTGGTGTGTATGCGTGCGTGCAAGCACGTCTGTGTGTGTGATTGTGTGTGTGTGTGTGTGTGAACACTATGTCTCTCAACGTGGGTGCACATGTAGATGCATGCTGTCATCCCCTGTACTAGTGACCAGTGTGCTGCCTGGTACTGGGCCAGCCTCCTCATACCGTTGTGAGGACCTCCACATGGGAGTGTCTGCTGAATGTGGGACCAGCTGTACCCTCCGCTGGCTCGGCCCGGCTCCTCTGATTGGTATCCAGGGACTTAGAGCCCGGCCAGCGCCGTCCCGAGTGGCATGCAGTGCTCGGATGAATCAGCCGGCAGCGAGAGAGCTCGCCCCGCTCAGTGTGAGGGTGACCCGGCTATTCTGCCTGCCCCTGCTTTCCATATGAAAGCTGTGATGAGGGGACACTGGGACACTGATGTAATTGGACTGGGCCGTCCTTTCTGGGAGTCTCATTTTTTTGTGTGCGTCTGAGAGCTCACAGGTTGGCACTTTCCCTTTCATTTCCTGAGTCAAAACGGCTGCCCGGAATCAAAAGGGGGTCTGGACTGGAGGCGGTCGCTTTGTTACTGGATACTGGAGAGAAAATGCCCCGTACAAAAAGAGTTTGAGAAATGAGAAATCTGTCTGCGAAGGTCACAGGGAACTGTGAATGTTTGTGTGTGGGTGTGTGTGTGTGCTTGTGTGTGTGTGCGTATCATTGTGCATCAGCGTCTTTCAACTCACAGTCATGTGGACTGTTTGTGTGTGTACTCGTGTGTGCGCACACGTGAGTGTCAGCATCTTTTTATCCACCATGGTGTGTATTGTAAGCGTGTGTACTGTGTGTGTGTGTGTGTGTGTGTGTGTGTGTGTGTGTGTGTGTGTGTGTGTGTGTGTGTGTGTGTGTGTGTGTGTGTGTGTGTGTGTGTGTGTTTACTGTGTATGTATTGTGTGTGTGTGTGTGTGTGTGTGTGTGTGTGTGTGTGTGTGTGTGTGTGTGTGTGTGTGTTTACTGTGTATGTATTGTGTATGTGTGTGTGTGTGTGTGTGTGTGTGTGTGTGTGTGTGTGTGTGTGTGTGTGTGTGTGTGTGTGTGTGTGTGTGTGTGTGTGTGTGTGTACGTGTGTGTGTGTGTATTTTCATGTGTGTGTGAGTGAGAATGCCAGTCTGAGGGTAGATTTGGGTCAGCTCTCTTTCAGGGCCAACCACAGCGCAGCCAGCATTATACCAACACCACACCGCTCCAGCCATGCCACCCGTCATAGTGGACAACAAGCCATTGTGCATTAGACACAACAACAACCACAACATCAACACAGACATAGAGGCCCCCAGTGAGCCATTGGTTATATTTATAGTGATGAAATGCAAATGTTATCATGTATGGGATGCACCCTTTTGTAGTTTGTGGTATCAAATAATATCCAGAATTAATACTTAAAGATCCCATATCATGCTTTTTTAGGGTTAATTATTGCATTGGTACTACTAGAATAGGGTAACACGCCTGTATGTTGAAAATACAACTTATTATTGACTCACTTTTCATATCCGCAAAACCAATATCAGCATCTTTCAAAAATGTTCTGTTTTGTATCATGTGTCGCTTTAAGGCCTGTCTGCTGTGATTGATCAGCATGCCTACTCTGTAGCGATTGGTCGAACGCTTTACCCGTGTGTCGGCAAATTTACAACCCCGAGAAGTTGTAAACATGCGGGTAGCCGGGAGGTGCGACTTCTGCACTTCGGCACTGAAGTGCAGAAGTCGCACTGCAGTCTGACGTCACACTGTTGCAGAAGTAAAGTTTGTGCGCAGACAAGCTGTTTCACACTCTTATTGTGGGGCGTTCTCGGTGGGCAAGAAAACTCCTCCTGGCTTGGACTTATGTTTTTCTGGTTTAACAGACGTTAAACATGCATACGTATGTCATACAACAGTCTAAAGCAAAGCGAAAAGTGAAAAAGCATGATATCGCCCCTTTAAAGCTATGCTGAGCATAGCAGATGAGGTCACCTGCTCAGGTCGGATCTGGGCGTTGACCAGATTGTAGACCACCGATTGAGTGAGAGGCACGTCCCTCAGGAGGAAGGAGGTGAGCACTTCGTCGTCCTGCAGGATGTCCTCCACCTTCACACCACGGCCTAGCAGAGAGAAGAGAACATCAGGAGGAGGAGAGACCAGCAGGAGGAAGAGGAGGAGGATGAGGGATCAACAGGAGGAACGTGAGGAGGAAGAGAGACCAACAGGAGGAAGAGGAGGAGGAAGAGAGACCAACAGGAGGATGAGGAGGAGGAAGAGAGACCAACAGGAGGGAGAGGAGGAGGCAGAGAGACCAACAGGAGGAACGTGAGGAGGAAGAGAGACCAACAGGAGGAAGAGGAGGAGGAAGAGAGACCAACAGGAGAACATGAGGAGGAAGAGCGACCAACAGGAGGAAGAAGGGGAGGAAGAACGACCAACAGGAGGAAGAAGGGGAGGAAGAGATACCAACAGGAGGAACATGAGGAGGAAGAGAGACCAACAGGAGGAAGAGGAGGAGGAAGAGAGACCAACAGGAGGAACATGAGGAGGAAGAGCGACCAACAGGAGGAAGAAGGGGAGGAAGAGCGACCAACAGGAGGAAGAAGGGGAGGAAGAGATACCAACAGGAGTAACGTGAGGAGGAGGAAGAGAGACCAACAGGAGGAACGTGAGGAGGTGCAGAGACAAAAAGGAGGAAGAGGAGGAGGCAGAAAGACCAATTGAGAAGGACACTTTTGGATGAATCATAATTTTCTATTATTCATCCAAAAGCCCATTTGGATGAATCATAATTTTATATTATTCATCCAAAAGCCCATGAAAATGGCACGCCCACAACCACGGTAGTCATTACTCATCTGCCAACACTGGCCTGTGTCCAATTAGTCGACAACAAAAACCTGTTGTCATCGTCTGATTCCTCTGATTTCTCACTGTCTCCAGATGCAGGACATCAATGTTGTGACAGGAGGATCAGCCTGGGGATGTTGTATATTTGGCATAACAGTGCAGGCGTGATTCATTTCAGTCTGAGAAATAAAATA
Source organism: Gadus macrocephalus (assembly GCF_031168955.1). Classification (NCBI taxonomy): domain Eukaryota; kingdom Metazoa; phylum Chordata; class Actinopteri; order Gadiformes; family Gadidae; genus Gadus; species Gadus macrocephalus. The sequence goes on along the minus strand of NC_082404.1, from coordinate 3,274,236 downwards.
AACATGTCAAAAGGGGTGGAAGTGTGCATAATTGATGCATACCTAGAAGACATGTACTAACAAACACATTGAGATACATGAGGAATGTGACTGAAAGGACAAACTGTGGTTTTAAGAGCGTGCATACTCGGCATTGGGTTAACCGGGTTGAAACCGGGGTGAAACCAAGGTGAGACCGAGGTGATATCTGGGTGATACCGGGGTGATACCGGGGTGATACCTGGGTGACACAGAGGTGATACCTGTGTGATACCGGGGTAATACCTGGGTGATACCAGGGTGATAACTGGGTGATAACTGGGTGATAACTGGGTGATAACTGGGTGATTACTGTGTGATTACTGGGTATAATGACAAAATTGTAAATGTATTGCCAATTTTTCTCATGTCCTGTCTCAGTGTGGCTGTGGACCCAGATCTCTACTGGCAGCGCTTCCTACAGACTGGCTTTAAGTAACCCATCACTGGCTAGAATGTATTATTCCTCAAAAGACTTCCATCATGGAAATTATACTTTTCATTTCCCAGCAAGCCACTTTTTCCATCTCCTTAAAAAAATGTAAATGTTGACTCTACGATTATATATTAGCAGGGGAGTGGATGGATCCCAGGAGGAAAGACATGTTTACAAGTTCTTCCAGTATGATTCCGTTATCCACATTTCTTCTCCCAAGTTTTCTTACTTGAGCTTACAGGTGAAATCAGTACAATTCCAAAAATAATCTTCATAAACAGTCAAATGACAGCTCACTCCCTCTGAAGTGTGTGTGTGTGTGTGTGTGTGTGTGTGTGTGTGTGTGTGTGTGTGTGTGTGTGTGTGTGTGTGTGTGTGTGTGTGTGTGTGTGTGTGTGTGTGTGTGTGTGTGTGTGTGTGTGTGTGTGTGTGTGTGTTTGTGTATGTGTATCCAATGCTGGCTTCAAGATGCATGAGAACCAACCGCATGTCTCCACCAGCACTGAGACAATAGACCTCCAAGGACCTGTTTCATATGTTCTGCCTTGCCAGTGACTCATGGATAGAAGTGGCTGTCGTAGCCATTAGCCATCGGTTTCATTTCATAGTGTCTGTGTGCCCCTTTATCAAGATATATTGTTGTGAAATGGAAGATACATTTTCAGTAATTCAGAGTGACAGTACAGGCTAGGTCACAGGTTACCTGTTGTGACACGTAGCCTTGGTGGACATGACGTTGTCAGTGGTTACACGATGAGACACAGGAAGTTGCGACAAGAATTTACGGGCTGCAGACGGGGGGAGGGAGGGGGAGCTACAAGACTACGGACATGTGCTCAGGAGGAAAAGTAAGCAGCTTACATTCTTTCCTCCCATAAGAGCTAAACTGGTGATGTAATCCAGTCCTGCTTCTCTCCTTAAGGTGACTAACAGGTGAAGACGTGGGTGTGGCAGAGGGGTATGAGGTTCATAGGGTGACATCTTCCCCTCTGGGTGAAACCAAGCCTCCTCAAGACTGATTAAGTCTCTTATCAAAGCATGTTGAACAGGGGTCCAGGCGGATGGGAATAACCCTTTGAATGACTGCATTCTGTTCTGTTACTTTGAAATCATAACTCTTATTTAAAACATAAGCACTAGATGATGGAGGGGTAAAACCTGTACCTTTACTTCAAACCACATAATTAAGTAAATATTCTCAGTTCTCTGGAACTGACCTTCTACGTTGACCAGCTCCTGCTGTACATGAATCTTAGAAGTTTTAGCCCCTTCTTCTTCCTGGGACCATGTAAGTCTCTACCCCCCCCCCCCCCCCCCCCCCCCCGATCTCATGACTCAGCTGATGTTTTTCTCAACGCCCATGTCCGACATCCTGAAACATTGAGGTCATAGCTGTGCAGGGGGGCCGCTGGTTGAAGCAGCAGGGAGAGACCACTGACCTGCCACCCGTTCAGGATGGGTGCCCAGGGAGAGACTGACCTGCCACCCGTTCAGGGTGGGTGCCCAGGGAGAGACCACTGACCTGCCACCCTGGGGTGCGCACTGAGAGACCACTGACCTGCCATCTGTTCAGGGTGGGTGCGCAGGGTGTCCATGAAGGTGCTCATGGCTGTCAGTTCTCTCCAGAGACGGCCCAGCTGAAGGAACTCCGGCTGGCTGAACAAAATGTCCTGGGCATCCGAGTAGAACCTGGCCAATCTGGTGGGGGGAGGACAGGGAAGAACAGACTCACATAGACTGAACTCAGAGCCACACAGGCATGCCTGAACGGACCTGAGAGGAGGAGCGGCGCAGTAAACTTCAAATGGACATTCTCCCAGAGCCTTTCACCTACTAAAAGCCATCCGTATACTAAATAATGGCTCTAAAATCTTACCTTCAGAACAGCAAGGGAAATAATCATCTAGCTGTGTCCAGAGCATCATGGATAATAGGCCTCACATGAAACACCTAGACTCCCACTTATACATGGTCAGCATATGTGTGTAAACGCACCTCGAGTGCATTGTAAAACCCATCCCTCCTCATGTAATGAACCATTTATTGGTATGCAGCCTAGTTCTTAACGCAAGATTCAAACGAAAGTCAGGCCCTTGAATACATTCACGATCCAACAAATGCACGGACACACAGACACTAAACACGCTCACGCATCCACATCTGAAAGTGAAGCCCTCGAGCCCCCCCCCAGCACCGCTGATGAAGACCCATGCTCTGTCTGAGTCGCCATGACGCCACACTGCTCCCTAACCGGCCTCAGACTGTCTGAATGGGACGCCATGCTGCCTTTGGGGTGGAGGGCTCCAGGGGGGAGGCTGAGGGGGTCGGGCGAGGCTCACATGGAGTTGTTGTAGTTGGACACCAGCCCCGGGGCTTCACCGCGGGTGGGGTACTGGAAGCAGGGGTTGTTGGCGTTGCAGAAGATCCCCAGGATCCACGGTAGGACCCCAGCGGAGGGCATGGCCTTGTTGGGGAAGTGGCCTGGAACCAGCGGCCCCATGGGAGGAAGGGAGAGGCGTTAAGGCGTGAAGGCCCTAGTGTGGAGACACACACCATGAGGACGGGCATGCTGCCTACATTCGTGTTGGCGGTACGGGGGATGGGCTCCCCTCAACCACACCAGTCCTATGAACAGCGTCACAGGCCACATGATCTCCATGAAGAAGCGCCCCTAGAGGAGAACCACATAGCATGTCTCAGTGTTGAACGAATGCTTTCCTTTACCGCTGTTTGAGAACATGGCCTACATCAGTTGGCCTACATTCAACCCATTGCCGTGGGAGATTACCGTTTATCTACAGAACATTTAGAGTAATGTCAGTAAAATTCTGATTTAGATCTTCTGTGTGTACATTTGAAATAATAGGATTTCTGACGCTAGTGCATTCATAATAATAAGTCCTAAAATGAGAGTATATTATAAGGCGTCTCCTTTTTGTCATTTTGAATGCATCTGGAGCTAAGCATGCAGGCCCTACCCAACCTATGATTGATCTGATTGCTAAGTACAATTCACCACAGCGTCAAATCACTTTTCAAACAGCATTATCAGTGGCTTTGTTCTAGTCACTATTCAAGACAAGGAAAAGATCACCTTCTGTCTCTTGCGAATGGTCCAGTTCTTCCACAGGAGGAGCTTCACCTGGTACCCCATGGCTCGTCCCTCTCACCCCCCAAGAGGGATCACCACCGCACCAAAGACCTACATCCAACCCCCCTGTAGCGTTCATAGGCTCTGTGAATAACTCTTGGTCTAGGGCAGTCAACATTGTTGAGTGAAATAACTTTGGTAACCAAATCCTGCTCCAACATGGCGGCTGCTCATCTATGATGGTTTGGCGGTGACTGTGATTCTTAACATGGCCAATCATGTCATTAGCCTATTAAAATAAGGAAGTGAAAGTATATACCTTTCACCTGAAAACAGTGACACTAGGCTAGGTTTACAAGAGGCGTGTCTGACACCAGGTGATGCTGAAGCATGTTGTTATACAATGAACGAATATGAAATGTGAATGTAGATCACTGTCTTGTGGCTGGTATGGAGCCACACGCTCAACGCACTTCACCTGGTATAACTTTAGACCACAGATGTACATTATAAAAATACATTGTGTTGGTGGTCATAGCTAAACAACGATCTACTGATCATGTATCGTATCGTACAATATACTATCAAACACATCATCTTTGCTAAGTATTTGAGCGACGTGGGAGTGTCCTGGGACATTATCCATGACTGTGTCTCATGTCGCCAACCACACAATCCCGTCACATTGCGTAAAAGAAGACATTGATCATCTGCACACGGATCGATATGAAGATCTTACCTCAGAGGAACTCAGTCATCGCTGCTGTAATGGTCCATAACATACATCACTGCCTGTAGTGACACAGGCTCCCTTAGCTCGTCCGCCCAGACCGTGTGAATAGTTAAGCAGATTGGTTTAATCTTTCTCTAAATCCACCAACCTGTTGCTTTGAATGGAGCATACCAGCTGTAGAAGCCGCAGGTTATGGATCACTGCTATACATTAGTAAACTAAATATATCTTCTAAGTTATATATCTTTGTTATAAGATATTGAGGGCGAAAAAAATTAACAATTGCCACTGTTTGAGGTTGACACATTTTTTAATAACTTACAAAAAGGCGTTTGCTTTTATGTACCTAATTTGCATTTCAAACAAAACGTAATTAAACATTGTGTCAACCGAGCAGATTTCCATGAAAAACAGATACCATTTGACATGACACATACATCTCTATATAGTGACCACCTGGTGAGATTATGGATATTGATACAATTCAAATGGTCTTGGGGAGAAACCACTTTGGCTTTTGACACATTAAAAAGAGATATGTTCTCATATTTAAACGAGCAAAAAATCTTATCATGAAACGGATCTCCATTTCTAAAAGCTATTTTTCATTTTATGGTCAACTATATATAAAATAAAGTGACACACACCTCTCCAACTTGTGGCATGTCACCCTTGTGAATGTCACTCGGGACAACGTACTGTAACATCAACAGATTAAATTGCTTCATACACAAGTTCTCACTGAAATGATTGGATAAAAAGTAGCTTAGTATAAACATTTGTTTTGCCCTAAGTAGAATTGTTTTTGTTTAAAAGATAGCGGATCATCAGCCAAGCGAAGTGCACCCAACCTGTTCTTGAATGCAGTGGCTAATATCGTTGTAACAGTTGAAGTCATACTTTTTTGGTACATGAACAATTCACACTTAATGACCAATGAAGAATACAAAAAATATTTAAGTCAAATGTAATTGCACTTCTTTAAAAAAAAATGAGGGTTATAAATATTGTCTGGCTATGGGCCAGCGAGTAGTAAGCATAGTGACGGGTCAATCAAATGTCTGTTTGACAGTGAGCTGAAGCAAATGTTTAATAAGTGCATTCTGTTTTGCCTTTCGGGAAGTGGTGGTGACGATTTATATATATATATATATATATATATATATATATATATATATAATAACTAAACAAATGTTTCCACACATATTTTTCTTCTCAGTCTTCAGTCCTTTTGTCTTCCTCTTATACAATATATGGCACAGAATACCCCCCCTGGGAGGAGCCAGCCGCTAAAGCCCTACCGGGCCCGATCCAATGGGTACTGTGACACCAAGAGAGGGGCCAGACGGCCGCTGGGTGAACCAGGCCCGTGGAGCCCCCCAGGCCTTCACACAAAGTGGGCCTCGCGGTGCTCCACCTCCTGGAGCCGCCGGGGCCGGAGTCTCTGGTACAGGGGTCGCGCCTGGCCCTGGCCCAGCTCCTCAGGGCTGGAGCTGGAGGAGGAGCGGGACTCCCGCTCTTCATCCTCCTCCTCCTCCTCCTCCTCCTCCTCCTCCTCCTCCTCCTCCTCCTCCGGGGGCTCATCCACCGACACCTCGATCTCAATCCCAAGCTCCTCTTCGTCGTCGTCATCGTCCTCCTCCTCTTCTTCTGCGCTGTGGGCCTGTGAAGAGCTCTGCAGCAGCTTGGCGCGGGCGCCGGTAGAGGGGGGTTTGTAGAAGGTGCCCGGCGGGGGCCTGAGGGTCCGGGGGGCCCTGAAGGGGGCGGCCCCCAGGCTCTGCTCGTCCACGTTGTCCTCCCTCCTCAGAGTCCTGCCGGGCCTCACGGCCACGGCGTACTGCCGGCCGGGGCCCCCCAGGGGGCCGGCGGCGAGGCACACGGGGGGCCCCGAGGCGGGCAGGACCAGGCCCTCGGCCGGCGGGGAGCCACAGGCCGGGGCCCCGGTGGTAGTCCTGGGGGCCCCGTCGCCGTGCTGCTTGTACTGCCGGTCCCAGGTGCGGCGCAGCGTGTGTGTGTCGATGAGCGTACTGCGGTACCGCGAGCTGGCCCGGGACTTGGGGCCGTCGAGGTCCCAGCGTGGCTCCCCCTCCTCCTCTTCCTCCTCCTCCTCCTCCTCCTCCTCCATGGGGCGGGGCCCCGTATCCAGGGCCGCCGCGCTCAGGGGCCCGTGGTTGTTGTCCAGGTGGGAGTGCGAGGCGGGCGGCGGCGCCCGGTCCACGGGCACGCTGGCGGGCCGGGAGTAGACCTTGTTGCGCGTGTGGCGCAGCTGGACGCGGGACACGCCCCCGTGGCTGGAGCGGCTGAGGCCGGCGGGGCGCGGGTGGGAGACGCCCGGCAGTGCCGCCCCGTTGACCGAGTCTGTGGAGTCGGTGTCTGGAGCTGCGGGGAGAAGAGAGAGGCATGAGGCTGATGGACTGCTGGAACACGTCATTCACTCCATAGGGGCTGAGTGTAATTAATGTAATTAAGTGTTAGTATTTGATCAATGCAGACACACACGCACACACACGCGCACACGCACACACACACACACACACACACACACACACACACACACACACACACACACACACGCACACGCAGAGAATCTAGTATGTCCAGTACTGACCAGGTTCAAAGTCTGTCCTGTCTGTCCTGTCAAGCCCTGGCATGGTCTCCTTGACCTCAGCCAATAGATGGGAGGAGGGGATGATGGAGGAATGCCTCTTGTACACCTTGGAGCTCTGCTGTAATGGGGAGACAATGTAGAGAACAACATATACACAATGAGCTTTGGTGGACATTCTTTATTAAACCATTACCTTCTATTTAGCTGCCGTTATTATGCATTATGGAATATTAAAAAGTAATAACAACAACTCTGATTGATCATACTATAATTCCATGATAAATCCTATTTTATGGAGCACTAATCTAGCTCTGCAAAAAAACAAATTTCCTTCCAAGCAAGTTTACAACTGAAACTGCAAAATTAATGTTTGTAGCTAGCATTTCCGATGAACAATTAAAATGTATCATTGTTCATAATATATGTGTATTAATGTTCAGTATTATCTATATTCATTGTAAAGATGTGTCTTTAGCGTATGCAGCTCTGGGACTGAAGCAACAATGCAAAACCATCCTAAAAACAAACCTCCTTGATGTCCCCCAGGGACTTGGAGTGCCTGCTCAGCTGCTGAGGCTTGAGGCGGGGCTGGGCCGCGCCTCCACCTTCCCCTCCACCTCCGCCCGGCAGGGGGCTGAGGGGCGTGTCGAAGATCATCTGGTAGTGGCGGACCAGCAGCTCCACGATGAGGGCCTGGTAGGGGTAGTCCACCAGCGAGGAGAGGGACACCTCGGCGTCCGCCTGCCGGGGTTTGACCAGCGTGGGGCCGAAGATGATGCCTAGGTTGCTGGCCGTCATCTTGTTCTCCTCGGCGCGCTCCGACACCCTGGGGGGGCGGAGAGCCATGGGTTAGAAGGGAGTCCAGTCGTTGGTACGTCTCATGCTACAGATGTTTTGGGGTGGCAGTAGCTCAGGAGGAAAAGCAGGTTGACTGGTAACCGGAAGGTTGCTAGTTCCATCCCCAGCCTCTCCTATCGGGAGTGTCGAGGTGTCCCTGAGCAAGACGCCTCACCCTGACTGCTTTTGACGAGCTGGCTGTCGCCCTGCGTGGTTGACACCGCCGTCGGTGTGTGATGTGTGAATGAATGGTTGTAAGTTGCTTTTACTGAAAGCGTCAGCAGAAACCTCTAAACGTGATGCTTTGTAACAGCAGATAAGAGCCGGTGAAAACACGGGCCTCGACCGAAGATGTTAGATGAAGTCGGCGCTGGTTCAAATCCTCTACTCATCCCCCAGAAAGAGATGTCCAACAGGCAATGCCACTATGCCGCTCTGCTCCCAGACATTGTTGTCTGGGAGCAGAGCGGCCTATGAATGAGTAATTAATCAATCAGAGTGTGTGTTTCACGGCCCTGTACCTGTGCAGGTGCTGGATGATGAACTGCAGGGTCTTGTAGTAGGTGGAGGGGAGCTGCCGGAGGAGGTCCTTGATCTTGAAGAGGACCCGGTTGAGCTCCACGCTGACCTGCGGGGGCGGGGGCAGACACGAGGGGGTCTCCGGGGCGGGGCTGTGCCGCGAGGCCTCCAGCTCCTCTATGATGACCGCCTGGCTCTCCTTGGCCAGGCCGATGAAGTCGTTGTAGTAGCGGAACATGATGAGGGGCTCTGGGAGCTGGGGGGGAGGGGGGGAAGAACACGGACAACATGTTATCACGGGAGCTCAGACGTTTTCTCCCGCCACACGCCGGGCTCGTTTCACTAGCTTCGTTAATGTCATTACTTAGCCAGATAAAGGAACACCGCCTGATCCCGGCAGCATTAGTAACACAGTAGTAGTAGTCGTAGTCGTAGTACACAGCAGTTGCCCACCTGTCTCAGGTAGAGCTTCAGCACGTTGCTGATGTCGTGGGGGTAGAGGTCCGACAGCTCCACCAGCTCCTTGCCGTTCTCAAACGCCTGGCACAGCTTCTCCACGCGGGACTTGGCGCCGTTCACCCGGTAGATCCCCTTCAGGGTAACCATGACGACAAGAGCAGTGAGCAGGAGTAGAACTACAGCGATACCAATCGGCTTCAACCCCATTCATTTGAATGATCCACCAGTGAACGGATCCCTCCCTACCTTTAGGTTGAGCGCCCTGGCCTCGATCTCCGAGGTGCACTTCCTGATGATGAAGGGCACTCCGTCCGGGCTGTCCTTGGAGGCCTGAGTGAAGTCGATGCCGAACAGGTGCAGTCTCCCCTGGAGCTTCTTGTGGCCACACTGGATGGCCAAAGTCTCCAGACACTTCTTATGGCAGGCCAAGGAGCACTGGGGCGGCACACAAACTTGATCAGTCACCCACCGTTTTAACGTCAGAGTATAAAATCTGATTTCTTTATAAATGTTATAACAATTAATGTAGAAAATAACGCTTGGTCCGGCTTTTGCATGTTTGGCTGAGCCTGTCAATTAAACAAGTGGTAAATATGTTATTGTTTCATTCTACCATTAAAACAATATAGAAATGTTTTGAAGTTTCGCCTTTATTAGTGCTGAAATATTTAATTATAAGATAAATAAACAGATTGACGAACTACTTTGAGTGCTAGTCTAGAGATTATTCAGGCTGAGACTGTTGTTTGGTGGAGAGGCACAAATAATTTACGAGAATGAATCTCATGAATCAAATTTTGAGTCAACTGCAAGTCCTTTTCTGAAAGTTCCTTCGTCTTACGGTAACGCTCAATGCATCTGATCTCAAACTTTCCAAAGGAAGTGAGCGAAACTGGATCTTGCTAGGGGCAGAGTAGCGGGTGAGAACCGCAGGGCTTTGGGAAGCAGGGACAGACCTCAGAAGACAAACAGAGATCCTTATTTTCCACTGCGTGTTGCCCAGACTGCAGTCTATTGGTGGAAGGGTTCCCCCGGGGGGGGGGGGGGGGGGCAATCTAAACATCACCGCTCACGTTCTATATCGCCGGGTTGGAGTGGGTGCTGGTGAATCTTTTTGATAAAGTTTTGCTGAATCCAACTGAATAAGCAGAGACATTCCAGAGAGCCAAAACACTGCTGCTGTAGGTCAGACTCTCAGCCTACTATTTGCGTGTAGCTTGTTAGAATGGCACAGAAGTCTGTCAGCTATTCGTGAGTGCTATGTGCTGTGAGGATATCTCTTCTGGTAGAGTACGCCCTCCCCGTATGAGGCTATTTCGTTTTTAGATGACGCCGGACTGTTGAGTCGCCCAGCTGCTGTTCCCCCTCTGATCCCTTAGTTAACGCTGGATTTACACTACTGTTCAAAAGTTCAGGGTAACTTAGAAATGTCGTTATTTTTTGAATGATGATAACATTAAATCAATCAGAAATACAGTCTAGACAATGTTAAGGTGGTAAATGACTATTCTAGCTGGAAACGGCAGATTTTTACTGGAATATCTACATAGGTGTACAGAGGCCCATTTCCAGCAACCATCCCTCGAATGTTCTAATGGTACATTGTTGAGCTAATAGTGTTGAAAGGCTAATCGATGATTAGAAAACGTCAATTATGTTAGCCCTGCTGAAAACGGTTGAATAAAAGTGTGAGAGTTTTCATGGACAACATGAAATTGTCTGGATGGCTCACCTCCTCGCACTCGGCTCCGTGGAACACCACCAGGCTGTCACACTCGCGGCACTTGGACGGGGCGCGCAGCTTCCGGAGCTTGTGTGTCTGGGCCGCCTTGGACATCTGGGTGTTGCGGAAGGGCCCCGGGGAGCTGGCCATCTCCGTCCCCATGTCCATGTTCAGACCTGGAGGAGCAGCGCGCGGTGGGGCCCCCGGGACACGAGAAGGGCGGGAGGGGGGGAGATGAGTTAGCTAGCTGTAAACGCCTCCCAGCGGTCCACCGCAGCGTGGCTAACTGGGGCCAGAAGCATCTTTCATTTACATTTAAGGCATTTAGCAGATGCTTTTATCCAAAGCTAATTACAATAAGTACATTTGTCAGAATTTGTGAGATCTTAAAGATCCCTGATGCAACCTTTGCCCTTTCACTTTTGCACCCGTGGTCCTTTTCAGTCTGACAACCAAGGAAAAAAGTATGTTATGTTGCCAGTAGAATACCTTTTTATTGAACCACCTTCTGTAGCTGCACTATGAACTACATGTCTCTGAGAGCCAAAAACGATTAAAGCTGATATACCGGTTGTACCTCCCCCGGGGATTAGAGAACAAAAGACTGATTACTCTAACAGCCTTTGCAGACAACTACTCATGAGCCACACTTAACCGTCTGTGGAATTACAGACGGCAATGGCCCAGTATGACTCAATGTTTCTATTCAACAGGAGCTCCTGTTCTTAAGACATTCAGTGGCTCAACGCTCCTGCTGTCGTCGTCTGCCCTGACACATCAGACAATACATTTAAATAAGATAGGGCTGCTTTTGGCATCAATAAATATGAAGGACAATCAAACGCAGTTTCATTGAAAGCGTAAACGGTGTAAGACCAAATACTACAATGTAAACAGTGATGCTTCCTCCAATGGTGTCTACACTGCAGAGGAGCAAAATATCATAGCAGCATGTTTCCAGATTTCAAACTGCATTTATCCTTACTGGTGGGATTTCCACCTTCATTCGAGAAGAAAAAGAATAGTAATCAAACAAGGCAAATAACATGGGTCTAAACCAATGTAGTGAGCCTGGCAGCACATGTCTAGCAACCGCTCTCAGGGGCGGGGACAGGGGCCCCCTCTGGTCCAGGTATATGACATGGGTCTAAATCAATGGCGTCCGCAGCACCTACCGCTCTCATAGGGGGACAGGGGCTCCCTCTCGTCCAGGTCGTCTGCGGAGGACATGGTGCCCGTGGAGGGGGTCCGTGGGAGCCTCCTCTTGAAGTCCCCTGAACAGGACCACATGCACCAGTTAATCCTCATGGCCAGGCTACACAGCAGCAGCGTGTAGAGGCCTAGTGTCGCTTGTTGCTATGCTGTCCCTGCATCGGCCCGTCACTCTCCATATGACAGGACCCCACTTTATGGGATTGGCTTTAGGTGCTGTGGGGGTGTGGTCAACTTCAAGTTGGTAATATTGAGGGGGGGGGGGGGGGGGGGGGATTGTTTCATCACTCAGATGAGTGATTGTTTCATCACTCATCTTTCCATTGCCAATAATGCCATTCCACCAATCAGGGATGACTTGCAAGGTCATGGAGGTCAAGTTCAGTTTGTGGAGGTCTGAAATGGAACAGTAGGGGGAGGGGTGGGGGGGGCAGGCTAACTTGGCCTTCGTATCCGCCATTTTGAAACATCTATACATAAGCCACCAACACGGAAAACAACTCCAAAAAGTGGAGTGATCAAACAGGTCTTGTTAACCGATTTCACCCCCACTTTGAGTTTATTGGAGTACGTTTTTTTCATATTGATGTACTTTGACAATTTCGGTCTCGGAGCTCTCAAACGTCTTCTTCAAAGAGACGGTTCGGTGGGTACCCCCAGCCCTATAACCCTTACTGAGTGACGGAGAAAAAGGAGAACTCAAAGGTAGGAGTGAGAAAGGGACCATGACAAAAGCCCTCAAAAGAGGGGAACCCCCTTTTCAGTATGGCAGGGATTGCAATTGGTGCAGAGCGGACAGCTGTAGCATTGCAATAAAACATGTACAATAAGGTGACAACTAACATTAGCCGCAAGGAATGCAGCCATAGTGCAGGGGAATTAGCATAACAGAGGAGGGCAGGAATGGGAGACATTTAGATTCATGAAGATTAGCAAATGATCCATTGTGATTCAACTGTGATCACATGCAGCGCATGTGATTGCAGAAGACACATGCAGCAATAATAACCTTATACTTACTAAAACAACAAACAGACATGCTTTATACTATCGGTTTCCCTAAACAGACTGGCGAGGTCACATCAGAAACAACCACAGAAGTGCTTTTGATTAGATTGCGCCTTGTTTTTGAGATCCAAGTCGAAACTTGGATCTCAAGTTACGGCGGGGGAATCTTGAAAAAGAATTGTTTCTGTTCGGCGCCTTTAAAATCCTTGTCATGATAAACATGTCTTAACAACATTGTTTTTTAAAGTTGTTTTTTTTTAAGGTTTCATCTTTTTTACTGTAGCGTGAGTAAGACAATTAGGCGTGGGATTGCGGGCAGGAATCTAACCTGGGTCGCTGCGGTAAGGCCTGGGACTTAATGGTACGCGCTCTACCCAGTGAACCACCAGGGAGGCCGATCTTAACAACATCGATGTACAACCACCAGCGAGAGTGATGCACACAGACACTCCCAACATTTTTGTGACCACTGTTGACTGCCAAGTTTGAAAGCGTGCGCTGCCGTATCTAACCCGCATCTGTTGGAACACGATGGCTAGGATAACATTGCATTGGGACACTTTGGTACCATAGCAACTGGGACACACACAAACACACAAATACCACCCTGCACACATTGCGGCTAAAAAGCGTTAGTTTATGCGGATGCGTGTATGTGTGTGTCATCACCAAGGTGGCCTTGTTTTTATAACACAGCTAGATATATCAAATCACAAACAGAACCCTCAACAAAGTGTTTAGCTACACGAAATGTTCACAGGTTTCCAGAAAACACCCTTGCTGCTTTACTGGGCGAGCACCATCAAGCTTTTACCCCATAGTAGGGATGGGCATTTGAAGAAATTTTCTTGATCGAGCATCGCTAGAGTTATTAACTTTTTTCTATGTTTTTTTTCTAATGTTTTTATCAATGAAATCTTTATTCCAACAATAATGTATGGGCCAAAATTAATACAATACAGTTAACTTGAAGACCTACAACTGTTTAACAGTTTTAAAATAATAAATACAGGCATTATAGGTTATAGGCCTATGCGGCGCTCGTAAAGTCCGAACAATGCACCTACAGGCGCTCTTAAAGGTTTGGAAACGATTCAACAAGACTAAATCTGTAGCCTATTCCAATTACAATAAGTAGCGAACTTATCGGACAACAATAATCAAACAAAGGCAGTAGGCTAAAAGTGGGCATTAAACTGTATAACTGTTATGAAAAAAAAGGGGGGGGAAAGGCCGACATATAATGCCTGCAGTCGGCGCGCGGAAAAGGCTCGCAACAAAAAGATGAGCCACCCATTTACAAACAATTGCATGAACTAGTCTATCTAAAAGCAATACCTTATTGAACATATATAAGGCTGGACTTGTTGCTAAAATATCACAGTTTTGCCAAAATGTAACGACTCCAAGAGGCACCAAGCGGAGCGAGAGTCAACACATTAAGAAAGAAAAGAGCGACTCACATACGGTGGTGACTGTCGTCCATAGCATACAGTAACTCCAGCCTACATATTTTTGTTTAGGAATATAAGCATGTTAACATGCTCGGGGGTCAGACGCGAACGCAGCCTTGTAACTGTCAGTCCAGCAGCAGAAAACACCCGCTCTGACGGGACCGAAGTTGCGGGGATGCAGAGGTATTGTCGCGCTAACTTTGACAGCCTGGGGAACCTTCTTCCATTCACTTTCCACCAGTCGGCAGGGTTATATTAAATTAAATGCTTCAAGACTCACAGTATGCAACACAACGTCCTTTTAATCGATAACAATATAAATTGATCGACGCATTTCTTAACGATCAATTATCGAGCATCGATTAATTATGCCCATCCCTACCCCATAGTAAAGTCTACTGCCCTTCTTGTATCTCTAGTAAACACTCTTTCACAGCAAAGCCATAAAAACAAACAGCCGCCCAGCATGAAGGAGAGATAAGATGAAGATAACTGCACAAAGACCCTCAGACCTGGCATCCTGTATCTAGATATCAGCTACAACACAAGTCCCTTTTTCTCTAGAACAGAATGCAAACTGACTAACACTGAAACTCAATCAGGCAGTTTGGAAGCTGTGGTTCATGGTTTTGCGTAGTCTCACTTTTCCATGCTGGTATCGGTTACCACATTATAGGACATGCTTTGTGAAAGTCAAATCAGAAACTGAATTATTTTTATTTTATATATAGGCCTATAATATATTTTCAGATACAAGGAAGGGGACTTTGTGCATCCTTGCTGCCATAAACCCAAAGCATCATCTGATGTACTCTGACTGGAAAGGAACATGTTTGATACTTTTTTCTAATGAAGCATTGGTCAGTAACTGACACTTAGTTGTTTATAATGAAGTAATGGTCAGTATTTGACACTTAGTGGTTTATAATGAAGTACTGGTCAGTAACTGACACTTGGTGGTTTATAATGAAGTACTGGTCAGTATTTGACACTTAGTGGTTTATAATGAAGTACTGGTCAGTATTTGACACTTAGTGGTTTATAATGAAGTACTGCAGTATTGGGGCCTTAGTGGTTTATAATGATGTACTGGTCAGTATTTTACCCTTAGTGGTTTATAATGAAGTACTGGTCAGTATTTGACCCTAGTGGTTTATATTGAAGTACTGTTCAGTATTTGACACTAGTGGTTTATATTGAAGTACTGGTCAGTATTTGACACTAGTGGTTTATAACGAAGTACTGGTCAGTATTTGACACTAGTGGTTTATAATGAAGTACTGGTCAGTATTTGACACTTAGTGATTTATAATGAAGTACTGGTCAGTATTTTACTCTTAGTGGTTTATATTGAGGTACTGGTCAGTATTTGACCCTTAGTGGTTTATAATGAAGTACTGATCAGTATTTGACTCTTAGTAGTTTATATTGAGGTACTGGTCAGTATTTGAGTCTACTGTACGTCCACACCAGGAGCGACCAAAGCGTCAAAGACGCTTTGGTCGCTCACAAAGTTTCGCTGCGAATTTTTCTGTTCGCTTTGGTCGCTCAAGTCGCTCATGACGTACAATTCAATTATGCAGACGCATTTAAAGGAGCCGAATGCGTTTAGTAGGCCCTACAGACAGCCATATCAAATAGTGAACTCTTCCATACACCTTGGCCATATTGCCGTGACGGTTTTGCTTGTTCGATAAAGTGCTTCGACAACAAGTAGGACAGTGATTCCCCCCAATACAAAAAAAATCCTACAATGTAGGCTAATTACAACCGAGAACAAAAAACCCTGCGTGCTGTAGTAGTTAAAATATGTTTCACTGATCTGGATCTGCAAATCATGATCTGCACTCATTCGTCGCATTCAAAACAAATAGACATTCGCGCACATGGCTAATTTGCATACGCGCACAGGACTGGTTGGCTCCGCAAGGCAAATAATGGAACATATCGATCTATCTAGGCTTTTCTGTCTATCTATCTATCAATGCGTGTCTAGTTTTAATGTGATGTATTGTGTGTATGTACAGTCAGACTTGTTCTGTGTGGTCTTGTAGGCTACTGTCCTGTGTGGGCCGAACCACCTAAATGGATTCCCGACGATTTGTGTCGTTTGGTATTAATAAAGACTTGACTAGGCTTTCTATCTATCTAGACTAGATATATCCCTTGTCATTTATCCCTCGTCTTGTCGATTAGTTTGTTTATGTGACGATTTCAAAAACTTTTTTGGTTTTGTTTAAAGCATGCTACACGCGATTGGTTGGTTTTAGATTGGTGGCATGGAGAGCAAATTAAAATGATTCCCGCTTAAATACGAACGTTCTAGATGTAGCCTATAAATACTCCTGCTTATCATCACTTGATATCCAAACCATTACGGCGTTTCGATCTCTGAACTGAAAAGGGGTGGGTTCGTACAACACCGGGTGCCCAGTTACAGCCGCGATTAATACTTCAGCCGACATTTTGTTCAGTGAGTGAGTAAAGGTAGGTAGGAACCAAAGTGCCTGCCGATGTTCCCTGGGATCCACGCAAGCGAAGAGCGTCTACATTCCGATTGGCTGTCAATGTTTGGCCGCTGAAGCGAATAATAGTCATTTGCATAAAGTTAAAAAGTTTTCAACTTCTTTTTGACGCTCTGGTCGCTCAACTTTGGCCGCTGGTAGCGTTGGTCGCTTTGGTCGCTCTTGCCCATAGAAAGTGAATGACTTCCGGCGATTTGGTCGCTCAATTCGCTTCTGGTGTGGACGGACAGTGGTTTATAATGAGGTACTGGTCATTATTGGGGCCTTAGTGGTTTATATTGAGGTACTGGTCAGTATAGGGGCCTTAGTGTTTTACATTGAGGTACTGGTCAGTATTTGACCCTTAGTGGTTTATAATGAAGTACTGGTCAGTATTTGACTCTTAGTGGTTTACATTGAGGTACTGGTCAGTGTCTGACACTTAGTGGTTTACATTGAGGTACTGGTCAGTATTGGGGCCTTAGTGGTTTACATTGAGGTACTGGTCAGTATTGGGGCCTTAGTGGTTTATTATGAGGTACTAGTCAGTATTGGGGCCTTAGTGGTTTACATTGAGGTACTGGTCAGTATTGGGGCCTTAGTGGTTTACATTGAGGTACTGGTCAGTATTGGGGCCTTAGTGGTTTACATTGAGGTACTGGTCAGTATTGGGGCCTTAGTGGTTTACATTGAGGTACTGGTCAGTATTGGGGCCTTAGTGGTTTACATTGAGGTACTGGTCAGTATTGGGGCCTTAGTGGTTTACATTGAGGTACTGGTCAGTATTGGGGCCTTAGTGGTTTATAATGAGGTACTGGTCAGTATTGGGGCCTTACCGGGGCTGGCGGTGGGAGAGTCCATGGAGCGGGACTCGCTGCTCCCTCCAGCGCTCTCCGAGTCGCTGCACATCCCTCCACCCTGACTGGCCGAGGCCCAGGGTCTGAACGGGCCCTGGATCCTCAGAGCTGCCCAAACAGAACCACACAAGGCTTAGGAAAGAAACCGGCATTCTTCTTTGTGGATTAATCATTCGATTAAGTTTCGCTGATTCATTCGCTTGTAACAACACTGTTACAAGTTGTCACAAATAACAGCAACTGCCCTTTCTGAGTTCCCACAACCCCAGAAAAATGTCAGTATTATGATTTGATAACAGTCTGAGAGATGATTGCCCAAATATCTGTATGTCTGGAGAAATAAGTAAGCAAATGTATATTCTGTACTATTTATTCAATGCAAAAGACAAAACTAGAGGTTGCAAGTCAGAGTCGATGTTCGGCAATGTCAAGTTTGGGCATTTGGATTAAGCTGGATCTCTCTCTCTCTCTCTCTCTCTCTCTCTCTCTCTCTCTCTCTCTCTCTCTCTCTCTCTCTCTCTCTCTCTCTCTCTCTCTCTCTCTCTCTCTCTCTCTCTCTCTCTCTCTCTCTCTCTCTCCCCTCTCCTCTCTCCCCTCTCCTCTCTCCCCTCCCCTCCCCCCTCCCCCCCGTCTCAAACATTACCATTGTCCTGTGATTAGTCTTAAATGCTCTGTTGAAACCCACTTCAAACCCCCATAAAAGTCTTGGCTAACAATGATCAATTGTTTATTTCATGCTAATATTCAGGCAGCTTCCTTCCCTTCACCACAGAAGGTTACCACTTATATTCTAAACCCTTAACCATGTGTCATGCTTTTCAAATACTGATCAATGAAGACCTAAGGGTTAAACAAAAACAATGGCTCTTGCCAACGACACGCTATCACCAAACAAAAGAGCTTGCCCCTTAAAGCCGCTGAGAGTCCCAGTGTCAATCAGGGTCAATATCGATGGTGTCAAACACATTTGTTCTTGTTTCACATTCCAGGGTACTTGCCCTCACATTGACACCAATTAAGGTTACAAATAGTTAGTCTTTTGTCCTCATTTTATTTGTAACGATTTAGAAATAAAAAAAGACAGCTAATAAAGAGAGCTTCTGAGGTGAGCTGAGGCTACTGTTGAAAGTACCCTGGTTCATCCATTGTGAGGAGGTCTCATCCTCAGGTCAGAAAGGCCTGAGGGTGCCCACCTTGGATGTCTGTGCTGCTGTTGGAGCGGCGCTCCGAGATCTTGGCGGGCCGTGCGTTGACGGGGCTGTCCACCTCGTCGGCGCTGAGGCAGTCGGCGGGCCCGGGCCCCGCAGGGGAGAGGTTGCATTGAGAAGAATGGCTTCCGGTCAACGGTCGCTTGGAGAACACAGACCTGAGGAGGACATCCGACAACGTAAGGCCATGAGAAGAGACTCGCTGGTAGTCATGAGCAGCGAATGAGCGGTAAAAAAGTGGATTTTGTTATCGGATTGGTTAAAGGCATACATTGTTGTTTATTTGAGCAGCCTTACATAAGAGTAGATGTAACCAGTGGTTTAATGGCTTTCAGGAAGGCAATGTTCCGGAATTGTGAGCTCAAATCACAAACTAAATTAGAACTGTGTACATGATAATAATTATAAGGAATCATTTTCAATAAAATGAAGAATGATATTACCATACACCAAAGTAAGATCAAAGTAGAAAATAGAATCAGTTGAGTGTCAAAAGGTGTTTATAAAGGTGTTTCATAACCCCTTCAATGCTTTGTAACATGGGGAAAGGATGAGAGTCCTTCTCACAATATATCTGACCCAGTTGTCTATAATAAACCATTCAAAGACCAGTGTGTGTTCATTTCCTGACTCTCATGCTCCATTCTTTTGATCAGAAGCGATTAGGGTCGGCCGAGAGGTAAACGTTCTGAGAACAAAGCTTTCTCTTATGGCCACCTGCTTTGTGTGCCCGTGTGTGTGCATGTGCGTTTGTGTGCATGTGCAGTGCGTGTGTTTGTGATGCCTTGGGGACCGCAAACAAAACTGAACAATAAAAATGACAAAGGAAAACATTCTCTAGGCTACAACAGGATTCACACTTTACTGGGTCACAAAATTAGATGCCCTCTTAGAATTGCAACAATAAACTATAAACAAAATGACTAGATAAATAGCTAGCTATTTAAATAGAGAAGATATTTAGACAACTTATGCATGACTAGATAATTAGCTAGCTATTTAAATGGAGAAGGTAATTATAATAAATGACTCATAAGTAAACCCTAAATAAAAAGCTTTTGAGTGAAGCGATGATGTGATGGTATATCCGTGCGCGCGTTGTTGAACCTGGTACGTGCCACACACGCCGGTGGAGCAACACGCCCCTCCCGGTGGTCTCCTCCACTGACCACCGCTTCCTCAGGAAGACCCCCAGCCCGTGCTCACTGGGGGAGACCCTCTCCACAACAACGCTGTTCCCCTCCGTCCTCCCACCCCCATCTGACCTCACCAAGGGCCCCCGGTGTGGCAGGGGCCCTTCTGCCTTACTCTGCAAGCACCAAGGGGCCAGTGTGTGTTAGAGCCTACGTGGGGTTGTCTGTGTGTGTTAGCGCGTGAGTGCATGTGTGTGGTTGCGTGTGCGAGTGCCCTTTGTGTGTGTGCGCGTGAGTGCCTGTGTATGTGTGTGTGCATGTGTGTGGTTGTGTGTGCGTGTCAGTGCATTTGTGTTGTTGTGTGTGTGGGTGTACGTTTGAGTGCCTGCGTGTGGTTTTGTGTGTGTGTGTATGGGTGCATGCGTGCGTGCGTACGTATGTGTGTGTGCGTGCTTGTGTGTGTGTGTGTGCCTGTGTGTATAGCTCACCCTGCCTTGGGCTCCGAGGAGGCGTCGGGGCCGGCGGGCAGGCTGCTGACGTACTGGACGTAGCGTTGGCCCGGCTCGTACAGCTTGGCCCGCTCACACAGGCTCTGGTGGTTGACCGGCAACGACACCACCTGGGCTTGCTGCAGCTGGAACCAGTTCACCGTCACCTGGGCGACCAGAGACACACAACATCATCAGCCCACTGCTTATCCATTCACACGTCCACATAGACATTAGGGTTGGCAAACTGACGGTGTTGAACTTGTTTCTCTCAATTAATTGATTGACAGCCGTGGCAACTGAGCTCCAGCGTTGCCCAATATTTGCTGGCATTACACGGGGAAGGATGGCAACATCTGCCCTAATGGGTGCTCTGAAGGGGCACTGAAATACAGGTGTTCTGCTGGGCAGACCACAAAATTGGCTCCTCTCCCTGCAGGTAGGAGCCAATCAGGTCCTAGAACAGCTCTTTAGCTCTTTGAGCCCCGAATATATTCTGTTGAGTGGTGTAAGAGTCGTCCAGGGGTCACAGTGGTGCCCCCCGGGGTTGAAGAGGTCCTCGGAGAACAGGGACTGGACTCACGGCCTTGAGGGTGAGGTCACACTGGAAGACCATCTCCCGCAGCTGGCTGAGGATCAGGCTCTTGGTGGCGGCCATGTCGGCCCTCTTCACGCCAACGTCCATCTGACACGCCCTACAGTGTTCCCGGGCCTCCTCCGCCTGACACACACAGGGGAGAGAACTCAGTGACACCCCCAGACGGACACATATCCCCACAGCCACATGTTGGACGTTATCAGATAATGTAGTGTCTCTGGCCTGTTACCCTCTGCAGCGCCTCCTCCTCCAGCCTCCTCTTCTTGTCCAGCTTGGCCCCCACGGGCCCCACGGGGCCCCCGGCCCCGCCCTGCTGCAGGGGCAGCTGCTGCTGCTGCAGCTCCTCCTCGGCGCGGCCCGTGGCGGCACGGGCCTTCTGGTGCTCCTCCTGCCGCTGGCCCCGCAGGAGGCGCGCCTTCCTCAGGGCGCTGTCCGCATCGTGCTGCACACACACGCACACACACACAAACACACACACACACACGCACACACACACAAACACACACACACACACACAAACAGACACACACACACACAAACAGACACACACACACACACACACACACACACACACAGACACACACACACACAGACACCTTAATTCTCTTTGTTCCACACTTACTTACTCCTTACTTATCCTTACTACTTATGCATGTATGACTTTGCACAAATACAATCTGTATACATTGATGTGTATGCCTGTATTTACATTTATTTCATACATAGAATGTTCATACATTTATCTGTATGCTTCCTCATGCACAGTCTATGGTTGTTTATACCCATCGATTCCTCCGTAAAGAAAAAAAGAGAAAAACATCCCTTTAATAAAGCATTATGAAGTATTAACTATCTATCCCTGGAACAGAGAATAAGCTGACATGCAGTAGCCTTGTGTGTGACAACAAACGATTCAAAAGCAGGCACTCCTCCAGCTACGATATCAGTTCAAATGAATTCAGTAGAACATTCCTTCTGACCAGGGACAGACCATTGGGGTTTGTTGTGTCAACAGAACCTGGCATACTGAAGACCCTGGTCCACCATGAACCATTCATACCACAATGTCTCAGACGCAAATGTGAAGCCTGGAGCTTGGCATCATTTGAATCGGTCACAGTCCGATTACAGCCAAGCAACCCAGCTCATCTACAAATGAATGAGCAGAAAACATAAAAGCGGCAAAGAATTTTGGGATGGCCAAGTCAAATTACGACGCTAAGGCCTGGAGAACGCTCTTTATGAATCCAACAGCCTCAAACGTCGGGGAACAAAAGTCCCTTAAATCCACCTCAATGCTCATTTATAATTATATATCCTGTAGTTCTGCTGAAGGGCAACTGAAGTACTGGGCAGTGGAGCGTCATTGAATTTTTACACATGGCCTCTGCAGGTTTGCTTAGTTTCTCTTGATTACATTTACATTCAGGGCATTAAGCAGATTCTTTTATCCAAAGCGACTAACAATAAGTACATTTGTCAGAAGAAAGAGACACAACAATATATCGCTGACGGTACAATAAGGAGGTTCATAGAACCAAGTGCCCAGCACTAACCATCACTAGGTTAACCCATTCCCTGTATACAACAAAGATAGCTAAGATAAGACGCTACACAACTAACTTCTATAACTAAAAAGTACGACATACAATAAGTGTGTACATAAAGTGCCAGGACGTACGACATACAATAAGTGAGTACATTAAGTGCCAGGACGTACGACATACAATAAGTAAGTACATTAAGTGCCAGGACGTACGACATACAATAAGTAAGAGGGTTCTGAGGGGGTGGCTATGCTTATTAACGATGAACTTCAAATGGGTAGAGATTGATCTTTCCAAATGTGACGTTCAACCTACCATTCTCTTCTGCTCCCTCTGCCACTGCTCCTTCACCTCTTTCCGCAGTTTGTCCAGCTCAGACTTTCGGGTCTGCAGAGGCTACAATGGACACACACACACACACACACACACACACACACACACACACACACACACACACACACACACACACACACACACACAGTCACACACACACACACACACACACACACACACACACACACACACACACACACACACACACACACAGTCACACACACACACACACACACACACACACACACACACACACACACACACAGACACACACACACACACACACACACACACACACACACACACACACACACACACACACACAGACACACACACACACACACACACACACACACACAGACACACACACGGTAAGTGTTTGATTGGATAGTGGTTGAGTGTTCAAGACACAGAAGGGGTGAAGCGAGCTGGAGATGTGACGTGAAGGAAGGACCCACCAGGACAAACTTGTTGCTTTGGAGTACGGCCGCGGTGTGAAGCAGGAGCTGGCTGTACTCAATGTCGTTTCTGAATGCTGACATGTAGATCTCGCGGAAGGCCATGAACTCCTTGAAAAGAAGAACTTAAAGTCAGACCACTGTCGATTGACTTGACGATAAACTGAACTGAATTTGCTGAACAATCACCTGTTGACTCGCAAGGTTCTTTGCCGATTCAGCCATTTTGGCGTAACTTTTGGCACACTCAATATCTGTGAACAGAGAATAGAATGTGAGGATCAACTGAATGTGTAGCCCTGTAAACACTCCTCTCAAACAAATCTGGGTTTTACAATCAGTAACGCAAGTAGTTCATTAGATAAAAAATGACCATTGCACAAAGCAATAATATGACAAATGAAATTGTCATATGATTACGATGGGAATAGACCATTAAAGTGTCATTGTTGGGGGTAAAGACATTCATATATATATATACAGTCGTACCACTCTCCATCATCAGGGTGCCGATGAGGGGTTGACAAACATAACCAGCCTTGTCTACCCATTACCAGACCCTGAAGCGTACCACGATGCAAGCAAAACAACACTCTCACAACAGTTAAGTGTTGGATTGACGACACATTGAGGACAGCTGCATTCTCCAGCTGTCAGACAGCAGACACGAGTAGATCACGGGCCTGTGCTGACTTGTTGAGTGACTCAGACCATGAATTAAGCAATGAAGTAAAAGGAGTCACAGCATCGTGCAACAGCAAGACAACATGCTAGACAGCAGTGATCTTATTTAACCCCTAGAAGCAAAAGCTGGGCTCGGACCTGCCACGCTTTCGAATGCGTTCTTCAACAGAATAATGTTAAGAAACTTTACGAATAGACCAAACAATTACACCTGCAAATAAGTTTGCATGCAAGTCATATAGTATGTTGTTGACATTATCAAATGTGACCAAAAAGCAATCATGAGATCATACATCTAATAAAGTCAATTGTTTAATATTATACAACTCATAAGATGAGACTTTTTCCCCATCTTGGTTCAGGCCTGAATTTTTCTTCAAAACAAGAAATACCATCCAAACCAGCAAAAGGGCACATTTTTATCTTTATCTGACTGCATTAAAATGACGTGCATCTTTTCTCGTGTCATAAAAATCGGTACATAGCATAGTCCCTGATTATTACTGCAAATCTTAAGGACTAATGCTGGATGACGCGAATGACACCGTAAATTTGCTCGCGCTGTTAAGTGTGTCACATTCCTTTTTGATTCATCTGCTTGAAATTACAACATACTCATCTTGTTTAACCATGTTCTGCTTGCATACTCGAGCATCATATGTTGCGCTACACGTGCGCTCCAAATAAATCATCCCTCGAAGGTGGAAGAAATGGGAAGATGGGTAGAAATGGGTAGAAATGGGTAGAAATGGGATCCCATTTCTACCCCTTACCCCTTCGCCTTACCCCTTCAAAACAAGGGGGAGGGTTAAGGGGAAGAGGTAAGGGGATTGGGCCTAAACCAAACCTGGCCGGGTACCAGCTGGGACGGGACCGGGGGACTCACCCATGGCGAGCCGCCTCTCCACCCAGACCAGCAGCTCCTTGGTGTACTTGGACCAGGCCTTAGCGTAGAGCAGCGCCGACTCCACGCCCGAGTCGCTGCGCTGCAGCGCGGCGTCCACCTCCCCGGGCTGTGCCGGGGACAGCGACGTGGGCGCCGGGGGGGAGGGTCCTGTGAGGGCCAGAGAGGAGACCCCCAGGGGGGCGCGAGGACAGAGATGAGCCCGGCACCGGCACCAACTTACACCCACCACCCATGACCTAGTCGCCCCATGGAGGGCCTCCTCGTTTGGCGTGTGCCGGTGTTTGGGTCTACCTTGGGAGCTACCCTTAGTAGAACACACGTAACAAACATTTTGACATTGGTGACCACACTAAGTGTGTGATGTGTGCTAATGCTAGTTTCGCTAAGCAGGCCTGATAGAGGGTTGAGTGACTGCATTATCTGTGAGTGAGAGTGGACAGTAGCCAACGACGTCAGCCTCCATGACACACACCTCCCCGTTTCCACTTCTGCTTTTATCTTCTTGCTCTTAAGTGCTCTTAATATTTCATGGGGTATTAGTCATTCAGCGTAACCAGGAAATAAGCAGAAGGTGTAATCCACCAGTGTGTGTTGCTATGGTTCAGTACTAATTAGTGTTTAAGGAGGCCGGATCTTACCCGTTGGATCATCTTTCTCTGGACCGGATCCTCCAGATTCCACAGAGAGGTTCTCGAAAGACTAGAGAACAGGAATGAAACAGTTAACCCTCTATGTCAACCAAGGGGGGACGATCCCAGGGTTTGCTCACACATAAGCGCTATACTGACTTTCTCTTTTGCCCTTTTACAATTGGTCATGAAACCTAACCACAATGGGAAATAATAATGAGCTACGAACTCTTTGCTGTCTATGTTCTTATTTGTAGAGGGAAGAGATAAAAACCTCTGGTTACACTTATAGTCCACAGTACATAACTGTAAACACAGTCACAATGAAAACCAGTGGCTGTGTGTGAGCTTCTGCTGTAGCTTCAACCTGACATGTAGGAGTTGTAGACGAGTTAGACCTCACGGGCAAACTAACTGTTTGACCTGCGATGCTTTCGAGTGCAACCGTCAACAGAATAATGTTAAGTAACTTTAAGTGGCAAAAAACAACAACGGATAGACCAAACAATTACACCTACAAATACGTTTGCATGTGAAGCTTTTAGTATGTTGTTGACGTAATCAAAATAGGACAAAAAGGCAATCATGTGATCATACATCTAATAAAGATTTGATCAATTCTCTCACCACCTTTCATGCTGTGTTGAGGAATTTTATGTACAAATTTATGTGTCGACTTCTAGAGTCAAAAAACTAACTAACTAATAATTGCACTCACTGACACTAAACAGAGTGATACAAGGTACTCCTCTGGGTTGTGGAAACATTGGAATCGATGCTTATATGTATTTTAATCTGTGTGACCTCGTATTTGTATTGTCATGTCATTTGTATTCTTGTCTTGTAAATGGAACTACTTCATTCCGAGTCCGGAATAAGGTATTCATTCATTCATTCTCATAAATGACAAATAAGATGAGAATTTTTCACCATCTTGGTTCGGAGCTGAATTTTTCTGCAATTAATTTTATGTGGGAGGTGTAGACGAGCTAGATCTCATGGGCAAGCTAACTGTTGTCAAGCAGCATATCTCACCCGGCTCCTCTTCGTCAGGGCGAGCCCCACCGCCGCGCCGCTCTCTACATCTCCCATAAGGAAGTCAGACACCCTGGAGACACAAGACAGGGGCCAGGAGGAGGGGGGGAGGAGGGGAGGAAGGTTCTCAGTGAGGGGGAAACTCATCAGAGGCACTTAATGACCGATATGTGTATGTAACAAGCAACATCAGCACAAGCACACTCGCACGCAGTGGGAACTAGGCCGAGCAACAAGTCGTTAATACAGGCCAGGAATTTGGTGCTTTATTTATATTGGATGAAACTTGGCAACACATTTAGTGTAGGAGGAAAGCAAGGTGCAAGCGCCCTGGTGGTTTCGATGGTGTGGACAAGTCAAGACTGGTGGTGGGTGTATTGTGGTCGCTGGGATCACTGTCTGTACTCACACATTGCCAAAAGTGAATGCCAATGTGTCGATAGCGGTGTAGATCTCGCCAAACAGCTTCCTCTTGTTGTCGCTATTAACCTCCTTGAAGTTCACACCTAGAGCGAGAGAGAGAGAGAGAGAGAGAGAGAGAGAGAGAGAGAGAGAGAGAGAGAGAGAGAGAGAGAGAGAGAGAGAGAGAGAGAGAGAGAGAGAGAGAGAGAGAGAGAGAGATATTTTAACCACAGAGGAATAAAAAATCTCTTCAGAACATTCGGTACTGTTTGGTAACATTCGGTACTGTCTGTTTTCAGAACATGTTGGAAGGCCAAACTGACATTTTTTCCTTATGAGACATTGACTAAACACATCAATGAAAAATCTTTTCACAATGAATTAATAAACATTGACCAACAAATCCTTACTACCTCCACAATAACCCTAACCCTATGCTTCCAAAATGGAGGCATTCATTGCGACGTGACGTCACCACATCCTAATGACCCATAACCATCATGTAGAAACAGGAGACATTTGGTAACAAAGTGCTGTGTACCATGGTAAGCTTAATCAATTGGATCCTCTAAGTGTTGAGGCCCCTTTACATACAGAATAAACATCTTCAAATAAATCGTAAAATAATAACAAATGGCCATAAATAAGAAAACTGCATGAGTTTCCCCGGAGTTTAAACATGGTGATGAATGAGACGGTAAACAGCCAACCAAAACAACAACGTAAATATAATGAAATCAGCCATCAAAATAAACTTCCTGCCATGGCCAGGGAAGAGGGAAAATAAACTTGCTTAGTGGCCAGGAAAGCAAGTGCCAAGAAAAAAACCCAAGTGACGTCAGTGTCAGTTCCTGGGCTTCCGTAATCCCATTATTCCTCAGAAATCTGTTTTTCTGAGCTTTGTCAGAAAATAAATGGAATACGCCTCAATGTAAATGGAGGCTGCCCTCCATGTTACTCGAGATATACATCATTTTGGTGAAACAAAATCAAACACAAAGGTTTTGTTTAAATGAATGGTTGGTTTTGTTGTCGAAAAACAGAAGTATTCCAGTACAGGAAGTACATTTTGAGCAGCTCAGAATTGGCCAAAATACCTTCACCTATCTTTAACTTAGAATATTTTTTCAAATGGTAAGACGGTGACATGTACAAACACATAATATACAACTTACCCAAAACCAAGACCGTATCCCCTGGCCTCATGAAAAGGGAACTTCAGAGTAGCATACAATAATAGACATGGACCTAACAAACAAAAACTGAAAAGTCCAATGTAGTGTTGAGCACACCAAAATGGAAACCTATGATAAAACAACCGCAATCAAAAGTTCGGGTTCGAAGTACATAAGTAAAATAAAACTAAATTAAATAAAAAGGCCCAGGTAGATCGTTGGCATAATGGCGGTCCAACGCCAGATGTTCAGAACATCCTAGATTGACCAGCGCTGCTTAAAAAACCAAGAACTAATGAGTCCAGATCTGTTGGTCTTGTGACCCCCTCCCCCCAGCACTACAACTACCATCCCCCCCCCCTCAACAGGACATCCTGAGCCTTGCTGGAACACAATGCCAGCACTCGCACGGGCCTCCACCAGCAGCTCCCCGACGTGGAAGTTACATCACCCGGGAAAAATGGCATTGTGTTGTGTGTGTGTGTTGGACGAGCAGGTTGGAGGTGGAGGGGGATGCATGGGGGGAGAGGGAGAGGGTTGGGGTTGACAACACACACACACACACACACACACACACACACACACACACACACACACACACACACACACACGGCAACGCATCCCAGATTGGAGGAGCTGAAGTTGGAGGGGGAAATGTAATGTCGAAATTAAAAGTGTTCATAGTGTAGGGTACTAGAATGCTGTGATGCATTAGCAAGGGGACTTGATTAGCCAAAGCTCCTGGGTGAACTCTGAGGCCAGGGCCACTGGCCTGCCAGCACTGCTACTTGCCCTCGCTTGGCAAGGCTTTGAAAAAGTCTCTACTAGGATTCGATGCTAAAAGGTAACAAGAATAGAAAAATGACTATATGTCTGATGTGCCTGTACATTCAATGCCGTTACCAATTGTGATTTAAATTCATCTACTGCGGATTAATAATATTTTAATATCGTTTAAGCAAATTCAGCATTCACAGTATAGTTCCAGTTGGTTGTGCCATTATTTGCACTTTTGCATTCTACAGTCAACACCCTGGAATTGTCCACTTCCAGAAAGTGTACTTAAAAGGGGACATCATTGGATAACCTGACGCCTACTCCCGTTTGTATACACAATCTACCTCCTTCATGTGCGACTGGAAACACAATACAAACTAATCTCCCAGGTATTGATGCTCACCTCTTGCACAAGGAGGGGTTATATTCCGGTCATTTTTAAACACTGTCGTAACAGTGAGAGAGAGAGAGAGAGAGAGAGAGAGAGAGAGAGAGAGAGAGAGAGAGAGAGAGAGAGAGAGAGAGAGAGAGAGAGAGAGAGAGAGAGAGAGAGAGAGAGAGAGAGAGAGAGTACATTTCAATGTACACATGCCATTGTACAAGGTGCTTCAAATGATGAATGACAATAACAAATTTCTTGCATTAAGTACACTTAAAATAAATTAATTTGAAGTCGCTTTGAAGAGTGAAATACAGTATTTTAGTCAGAATAGAACATTAGCCATCATTATGAAGAACAAAAGGAGGGAGAGTGCATTGCAACATTGCACTGGACTGAAAAAAACCAATATGACCAAAGTCTATGAAACGTAGAGCAGCAGACGCCTAGTATAACGTTTCACCAGAGCGTCAGCAGAGGCATCCGTATGATTAATAACAGAGGTGTGAATAATATGTGATGAATGTAGCGCAGCAGCGTTGGACATTCATCACTGCCGCACTAACATGAGCTCAACAATGAACCTTAGGTTGAGCTGTTCAATCATACGTCTCCAATTCAGAGGATGAAAGCTAATGTCAATGTTGGTGTCTTGAATCAACATGCAAAGACTGGGGAGGGCTTAAGCCTTTTGCTTAAGAAAAGCATTACAAATTAATATCACAGGTTTGATGCATTTTTCAGTATGTTGCCATTGAAGAAAACAATCTCTTCTGTAGCTGATTCTATTTCATTTCCTATGTAACAATAAAGCAATATACGTTTTTTTGAAAGGATTTGAAAGGTATAAGAAATCCCCATTATTTATCATTTACGCATTGCTATTCAACCACGCTGTTTTACTACAATGGTTGACTTTCAAACGTAAAGCCCATTTCTCATGGTTTAGTCCATATCATAACACAGAAAAAAAGTTACACATTCAACTAGCTATAGTATATCTGTCGGTCTGGGGCCAGATATGATTCTGGAGTATAATTCTGCTTCATTCTTTTTTGGTTGACGGGATGGGAGATACAGGACAAAGCTATGGCATGGTGGTCAAGAAGTAGCCCCCTGGTGGTCACTCGCTGTATTACACCCCAATAGATAAGAATGGTTGGCTTAGCTCTCCAGCAATTTTCAATAACATTGAAGATCCACGGGCAGTACTCATGAATAGCCAACATCTTGGGCTGTGGATCATTCAATGGCGTGAAAGAGACTTAAAGGGTCTTCATTATTTAGATAAAAACAAGGTATACCCAGAGAGAAACATTATTATCAAAGTTAAGAATTGGCATGCATGGTAGATCCTAAGTTCAATGAAATACAGACAGACGGACAGAAATGGCTCCAAGTTGCCTGGCATCAGTCAGTCAGTCTGTCTGGACGTCTGGAGGTGAGTGTCTGAGAGAGTGGGGCTGCTCACCTTTGACCCTGGAGATGACGATGCCAGCCGCGCTGAGGATGTCCACGGAGTTGAGGCTCTGGTGTTTGCCGATGACGGTCTTCAGGACGCAGAGCAGCTGGCCCAGGCGCTCGTGGACCGCCTGGTGGAGGCAGTCCTGGTGCTCTGGAGGGAGGGCACGTGGTGTTACAGAGTGGACCACACTACCACACTGTGATGAGACATGATCCACAGAGGGATGGGCTCAATAACAGATATCCCAACCGGTCCCCTTGGTGTCTGATATAAGACCACAACGATACTACAATCCTGTTGTCAGCCTCCCTCACTGGTCTCCTTAGATAAATGCAGGACTACATTAAAAGTCGTATTACTAGCTCCTAGCCCAAATCCTAATTAACAAATAAATACATCCATGAGCCTAAAGAAAGTGTGCCATTCAGTTAAAACATTCTAAGACAAACACATTTCTGTGATTGCAATGAGGCAAACCAACAATAACACTGTTGGGGCTTAGGTTGGGGTATGTTGGGGCTTTAACAGTAGTGGTTGGTACTCCTAATACCAAGCGATCATATCACATATCCTCCCATCACAATAAGCCCTCGCATTACGGAGGCAAAGACATTCAATGAATGCCTTAAAAAGTGCTTTAAATAAGGGGTTTCCATGGCGCCATGTTTGACCACATCATACTTGGGCCAACCAACAGTGCTGTAGTCCCCAAGTCGGGCCTTTAGATCAGCAGATGACGAAGCCTTCAACATACTTACTCAAAGCCCTCAAATAGGGTCTAAACTGCCAAATAAATACTGAACCAAAAATGACCTGGGGTAGTCCTTCCTACAATTAGTGGTTAGCTAGTCAGCTATATCCAACGAGTATACGGAGCACCTCAGGTATGCGTGTGTTCGCAGTTTCACTATAAGCACTGTTGGACTTTACCCTGCAGTAATGCACTGCAGATATCTGGTGGCCCTCAGCCTGATTAGCTTGTTGACACGGTTAAAGAGTGAGGTCATGGCGGGTGAATGAATGGGAGGTTGAGGATGGCGTTGTGAGTGAGCGACACGCCGACAGCAGTGTCCTGACACGTTTTATTGGCAGGCAGTATCATGGATGGTTGGTTCCACATGCTTTAAGCTGTAATGCATGTGTGTAGCAGGCCGTCACCTTTCTCCACTACAAGCCGTCACTGTACAGTGAACGCCTTGTAGTGGAAGGTTGGCGGGCTGCTAGAGACGAGTCACAGGGAGATCAACAGTTCCTCTTGAACGTCAATAGTACAAAGAAATACATGGATTATAAGGCATGGAAATCCAATCGCCACACCTGGATTAATGAGGAAAGAAATCCAGACCATTGATCTAAGAATGTGGTTGTGGACAAATCTAAAGTTTAAATTTGAACTGGTCTACATACTTCTGTAGAAGTGCGTGGAGTAAATTGCTTATTTTTTTTATCCTGGTTTGATATCATTTTAATTGAAGCTGCATTTTCGGTGGTGATGACCTTGAGTTACAGCTCCAAAGCTCTCACAAACATGTCATTACACACACACACACACACACACACACACACACACACACACACACACACACACACACACACACACACACACACACACACACACACACACACACACACACAAACACACACATTTCAAAGGCACATTTGTGCTGACGGCTATCCCTGGATTACACCTCGCATGGAAAGGGGATCATGGAGACTTTAGCAGTCTCCTGTTTTGACTTTTATTTGTTCCTGACTCCTTTTTTCAAAAAGAGGACCAAAAGGACCAGTGGTCGCGGCCAGCGTTGCGGCCGTGGTGACAATGGGCCAGCTTTGTCACTGCCAGGAAACCCAGCCAGGTGACCAGGTGACCCCCCAACAACTGATCCATTACACCGCAACCACAAAAACAAACCCGCAAATGGCTCCACACATGAGGTGATGCAATGTTACACTTATAGATTTGTGAATTTAAAAAGAAAACAAAAGCTCTGATATGTTTAAAGAAAAAGTGAACACAAAAACAAATATGTACCGTATATCTATTTTTTAAATGTGGTAATATCAAGGGCTATGCCGATAACCATATCATCGCAATTTGTATTTAAATTGGTTCTGGTGAAATAAAAGTTTGGAACAACTTTAGTTGCTGGTCAATTCAGCTTTGTGTGCAAGGGGAAGGGATAGTCCATTAAACAGATTTTTTTTTAATACAATTTTATGTATACAACAACACAGTACACAGTCAAAAAATACATTCAGAGAGAAAACAGTTACACTAAACAGGTACACTTTAATTACAAGTACTTATATCGAATAATCCTATCGGTTAGTAATACTCATGCAGTTCACGGATGCAGTTGAAAATTGTATCTGTCAAATGTGGAAATGTGTGTATCTAAGATCACATCTTGAAGGACGCAAGACCTCCAGCTGAGACAGCTGTCAACAGAGTAATCAAATCTCTATAAGGCTGTCACTTGGAGAAAACAGTCACTGCCATCGGTTTGTGAACGTTCCACGATGCTACCAACGCCATCATTCTTCTGTTGCTCAAGTGCCTCTAAATGACGTCAGAGTGCTTTGGGAACGGCACTCTGATGTCAGGACCGGGGGACAGTGACACGTGTTTGTTGACGTAAGTCGCTTTGGACAAAAGCGTCTGCTAAAAGTCCTGAATATAAATATAGCAGTGTGTTTACGTATGAGTCTGTCAGCTGTGGACCCACAGGGAGATTAGCTGATTGGCATCAGCTGATGAGGATCCTTTAAGTTAACAAATTTAATAAACAAATAGCCCACCGTCCCCTTCCTGGTACTCGTAGCCCAGAACACTTCTTTTTTATTCTCATATTGTCCAAGTCCAACTCTTCGAAGCCTTTGGTGAGAAGTTCAAACTTTGACTATTGTTGTGGAACTTAACTGTTATTATTCAATATGTAGCTTGAGCTCCAATGCTGGCAACCATTTTAATTTGCGACAGCCATAGTGTTATGGATATTATCACGTGTACTAACGCAACATAGAGGAATCAATAAACATTGGCATCGCTAAAGTAACAACATAACAGCATGGCCCTCTGCCTTTTGCCTAGCCTGCCAAAGGCCCCCTTACCAATGTGTTAAAATAATGTACAGATATGCATCCAGCTGTCCTTCTGCACTTGCTATAAAACATTTAAAAAAATTTAAACATTTAAAAAAATCGAAAACCAGATTATATTAGTTTTGTGATCGTTTGACGCTAAAATCGAAATCGAGATCGAAATTTGATTAATCGCCCAGCCCTAGTGTGTGTTAGTGTTTTTGTGTTAGCATCAGCTTCATCCATCTTCGTCACGTGTCTGGCCTGGCTGGGGCACCTTGTCCCAGAGGTAACAGTGTCCCCGGGCGTACAGCCCTGTGTGTGTGTCTGCAGTGAACATGCCATTTGTATTATATGCTTCCAGTTATAAGACATCTGGCAGTCGCTCAGTCAGTGGAAGAAAGTGTGTGCATTCTCCCTGGGTTCACAGGACACAGTGTCCCGCCGTTATGGGCATTTTTTGGAACTTTCTATGGCTTCGGATCAGAGAAGCCTTGTAAAAAATGCAATTGTACAATATCTAATAAGGTTTTGAATAAAATATCTCCCTTACACCATGTGATGTGTTCGAATCCCAATTTACAAAGGTAGTACCATGATCCAAGAACATAAAAACAAATGATTGCTTACTTCACTTCCAAGTGTACAGAATATACGAATATATACAAATATAAATATCTCACACAAAAATTATTCAACCACTCTTTTAATTCGACTTTTACAACTTGCTCCACGGATGAAGCCAAAAGCACCCTTCTATCAGAGGTCCCCCGAAAACCACACACACACACACACACACACACACACACACACACACACACACACACACACACACACACACACACACACACACACACACACACACACACACACACACACACACAATTAGAAGAAGGCTTCTTAAAACCTAAGCTCTTAATTGGTCAGGGTCATCTTAGTTCCCCATCTAACGACATTATCTCCGGATTGAAAAAGCAGCGAGATGTTCCCCGCCCTAGTTCCCCCAAAGCCAGCTCATGCTGAAAAGAAAGTAAGTGAATCCATGCACCAGTGTATGAAGAGGGCACCAGTACAGAGCAGCTCTTCCTTAATGAAACACAAACACCTTCAGTCTATAGTCCCTGTGTCGTGGCCTATGGGGAAATGCTCAACACATGGGCTAATTAGCCAGGCATTAATTAGCCAGGCATTAATTAGCCAGGCATTGTGGTGTCCACCTCAATAGCAGGACCAACAGTGATAAGCAGAGGATGATATAACCAATGCTGTTTGGTCTGCTTTTCTTTTTTCCCCACTTAGGTTGTCATTTTATTTTTCAGGTTACAAGTAAAATATATACACCAATTTGAGAGCCTTTAATATGCCCCCCGGCCGCACACAAGAGCAGCCCCGATCCGACCGTTCAGTCTCCTGCTGGGAGGACCAGTTGGCATATCTTTAGTAGGGGGGTAGGTCGTTTGAGTGCGGAAACACAGCTATTGTCTCTGCGGGGCCACAAGCAAATAGAAGAAGCGGCAGCCTCGTAGCTCTGCCCCATAAAGCATTTTATGGAACAATAAATCACTGTGCCAGCTTTCAGCATTTCACACGGTGCAGACAAGCTGTGTGTGTGTGCGTGTGTGTGTGTGTGTGTGTGTGTGTGTGTGTGTGTGTGTGTGTGTGTGTGTGTGTGTGTGTGTGTGTGTGTGTGTGTGTGTGTGTGTGTGTGTGTGTGTGTGTGTGTGTGTGTGTGTGTGTGTGTGTCTCTATATTGCCAGACACAAGAGACCTGTGGTCCTCATAGCTGCGCAGAATTCCAATTTCTATTTGCATGCCATAAATAGTTTTGTCTGGTCAATTTCCGGCCAGACAGCAAATTGTTGAGTTATAATAATGTAAACAATTATAATAAAAGAAGTGGGAAAATAATCACTGAAAGAGTATATACATGCCCACCAAAACAAATTTTCTGGGGCTTAAAAACATCTATATTTGTACATTGGTTGTAATTTGTGTGTCAAAATGAAAATCCTGCCTCACCATTGAACCTTTGCTAAACACATCATATGTCCTGATGTATTGGCAGCCGAGCTCATATAAAGAGAGAGGGGTCTGTCCGCCGCCCAGGCATGCTGAGGAGGAGAGGGAGGCCGGGGCGTGGATTTGGAGGCCAGGCCTGCCAGCGCCACATTGCCAGGTTTTAACTTGATCGGCGTCATGGAAACCTAGCATTCCAGGCCCATGTGAGGGGACCAGTGGATGGGGTTTGCAGCGGGGTTGGGGTGGGGGGGGGGTTTCATAATGAAAACATTGTTGGATCATTCACCATCGAGATGACACCTCAATACACAAACAATTTGTTGTGCTCCCGTCTGGCCCAGATGTTGTTGTTTTTTGTTGTGCAGTCATCATGACCATCCGTTACCAAACATTTAAACCCTTGGGAAAAGATTGAAACTACTAGAATGACAATGGTAATACCACATCAACACTCACTTCCAGTTCTGGGAGGCTCACTTTGCAACATGTAGCCCAGCGAGATGCATGGTCTCTGGCCTGGCCTGAGCACCAGTCTATCCAAGGCAGTGTGAACCTCTAGCCTGGCCCGCCACAATATGACTGGGCAACATTCCTTTGGCAGTGACCGCTCGCTATGCTCAGTCACGCATTGCAAATGATTGCAGCTATAGATTATTTATGCTTCAAAACTTTTGCGGGACCAGAGGTGAGCTTATTTTCTGGGCGTGGAATCGCTCCAAATGTCACAACAAGGAGCGTAGAGTTTAGGTCAAAACATTTACAAAAAAACTGTGAGTTGGACAGGCTTAGCCACGACTAATGTCAATCAAAAACCTTCAAGGATCTGCTATTAAGTCGGGCCCCAGCTGGACATTCCAGTTCTTCGGCCAGTGAATAACCCACCAAGGGTTCGGGGTGGCACTCGTTTCAAAAGAAAAGGTGCATTCATGAGTAGACAGTAGTGAAGCTCAGTGGGGAGGCGCTGCTTTGAGACTTGCATTTCCTCATCAGGCAACAAGAGCCAAAATGTGGGTCCCATAATCAGTCTATCAGTCATTCACTATTGTTTTGCTCCAATAGATGAAGTCAAAAGCATCCAACCTCTTCCAGAGTATGCCTACAAATTGCCTACTATTGCCTACAAACATAACAAAAGAAACATTGCAATGACCAAAAGAAAAGGCTAATCTGTTTGTCCAGTAATAGGAAAGGTCAAGCCTAATGGTTCCACTTAACCTTCTAACCCATGGCCCTCACTCTGGGAAAGGCACTTCCAACGGGTGGCCTATACGTCTCTGGTCCGACCCCAGCCTTAAACACCTCCTGAGGCCAGCAAGCCACATCCACAAGCAGCGGCCTGAGTGGACCACCGGTGTGGACTCCAAGGATTACTAGATTACACGCAGCTGGTCAAATAAGGACCTTTTGCCTCCGCTGGGCCGGTGCTCATGCCAGGGCATTCCCTGCTGCTCCCACCTTTGAAGAACTCTTTCCCATGACTGCACACACAAAGAGCCAACGTTTAAAGAAGGAGCCCCAGGCTATAGACACATAGACACACACACACACACACACACACACACACACACACACACACACACACACACACACACACACACACACACACACACACACACACACACACACACACACACACACACACACACACACACACACACACACAACCTGCCATAGGTAGGGGGGCTTAGGCGGTGGACTCCACATGGCCTTGGCCAAAGCCTGTTAGCAGTTTGATCACAAGAACACCAATGAAAGTCAAAGAGATTGTTTGATAGTAATAATGAATTTCAGAGAAAGAAATTGCAAAGCTATCTCGGTGGGCCAATATTTAATTTACGCAGATTGAGACCGTAACTATGTTAGACTTAAAAGCACACCACAACCCAAACTCACAATTCCATCCGTCTATAAGCGCACACACACATAAAACACACACTCAATCTTCTACCCAACGGCCTTGTTACCCTCAATCATGTATCTCCACACTGTTAGCATACGGGTGAGGTTCATAGCGTGGAGTAGTGTCTTTCCCCCTTTGATTAGTCCTTGGAGCTGTCCATCAGTAATAAATAACAGACCTATTTGTCCCCCATTCCTCTTGATATCCCCCTCCCCCGCTGCCCCTCCCCTTCCACTCTCCACCCCCTACTATTGTTGATGAAAGCTGGCATCCCAACTATGCTCTCTGGAAAAGAGAAGGGAAAAACAGTCCCCCAATGTTAGCGGCCAGAGTTAAATGGTGAGGAGGCGTTGGTCCTGGCAGTCAGAGGTGGCTTGCCGTGCTGTTCAGCCTTTGCAAAATAAACTATTAATAAACTCCATCTATGCTGCTCTGGGAGAGCCCCCCTCCCCCACAGATCCCCCTCCTGCACACCTGTCAGAGGAGGAGGGAGTCCTCTCCAGTGAAGCACAAGAGGAGCTTGTTTAGCTTCCCTCCATCCTAATCCTGGGTGAATAGAGTTTGTGCACTTTTAGTCTCTCGCAGCTGACTCCAGCAGAGGCCTTCAGAAACAACATTTGCTTCTAAGGGAAGAGATCATCTCTGTTGTTTCACTTGACAGCAGTAATTGGTTATCATGTACATTCAACCATTTTATTTTAACGAGCAGGATTTGTGATTTGATGGGGAAAAATGTAACTGGGTCTTATTTGTTCAATTCAAACCATCGGCGAATTAAATAAGATATATATATTTAAATCGTATTATTGTTTCGAAATAGATGTAACATAAAAAGACAGAAGTCCCTCTCAAAAACAACCAAGCCATGAGGGGATTTAAAGCCCTGTTTTGTTCCTCAGCTTAATGTCGTCAACGCACAAAGACCAGCTTGGAGCACAGGACTGCCAGCACATTGGTTTGAAGCACTTACGGTCCCTTTGCATGTGATCGGAGAGGGGGGTCATTTGCACGTGTCGGTCTTGCCATAGAAGATCTTAATAGAGAAGGGCCAACCGAGCAAAACAGGAAGCCGAATCCCTCATGAAATGAGCTTTGGAGGCTTTAGGGACAGGGAAAACAACAGGAGGACGAAACAGAAACCAAAACTTGTTCTAACAAATAAACAACATTCACATTATAATATTATTATTGTCTTTATCGTAAAACTGTTAATTGCAGTTCACTTTTGAAGCAATGTAGCATTCTATTATTCATCCTTTTTCTACCTTCATAATTGGTGAATTGACAATGACATTTTATTGTGCGGATATTTCTATCCAAAGTTAATGCAATGAGGCCCATGCTTCACACTGCCTCTATTTAACACAACCCAACCACCCCCACCACCCTCCCCTGGTCCTTGAAAAAACCTCTCCCTCCCCATTATCTCCACCCCTCGACCCTTCCCACAATGCAACCCCCGACAGACACAAGAAGGCCCCTTATCTATCCAGCTTTCGGACGGATAGTATTCGGCCCTTGCTTCGCTTTTACAATCAAATCTGTTGAGCTCCACTTCAATTGGGGCACCCCCCTTCGCCCCAACATAACTGGCAGGTCTTTGGACTGCAGATAGAACCCTGTATTCCCATCCCTCAGCCACCAGCTCCTGTGGGCTTTAACAGGCTATGAGCAGCTCCCAGGGTGGGACTGTTTGAATCTATTCTAAGCATTTTATCCAAAGCGAATTACAACCATCCATTCACACATTCACACACCGACGATGGAGTCAACTTTGTAAGGTGACAGCCAGCTCGTCGGGAGCAGTTTGGGTGATGTGCCTTGCTCAGGGACACCTTGTCACTCAACACAACGAGCACAACGAGAGGACGACGGACATTGAGGAGGTTGTGGATCTAATCAAATTATAATTTATCCATGATACAGAAGTCACTGATTTCGGCAGTTAAAGACTTAATAAATGCATATAACGTATTAACGATCACATAGCGGTACATGTAATCTTGGCTAAACCTAGACAAGTCTCTTAAGCTAATTTTGCAGGAGAAGTTTTGTATTCAGTCTTGACGGCTTTCCATCAAAGAGCCTCTATGGTTATTTGTTCTAATCTGCCTGCGCGATGTGTGGGGAAACTTCTGAAATAGCATTACGTATCTCTCAGAGACTGCAGACACCACTAAAAAAAAAAGAGTACAAGAGTACAAGTTGTTGTTTTACCTGCACAGGCTGCAGTATATCTAAACCGAGCTGCATGATGGGTGTGTACGGTATGTGTGACGCGGTGTGTGGGACCAACAAACGATCTCAACCACAAAGTGACTGCAAAAAAACATGCTAATGTGGTTATACCTGACAACATGTGTCAAGGTGTGCTGAAGCACTATTTTCTCCAATTTATAATTGCAGCGGTGAGGCAGCCATGCAGGAATCCCGAGAACACAGGGAGGGAGAGAGAGAGAGAGAGAGAGAGAGAGAGAGAGAGAGAGAGAGAGAGAGAGAGAGAGAGAGAGAGAGAGAGAGAGAGAGAGAGTTGAGAGACAGAGAGAGAGAGATAGAGGGAGATAGGAGAGAGAGAGAGAGGAGAAACAGAGAGAGGAGAGACAGAGAGGAGAGAGAGAGGAGGAACAGAGAGAGGAGAGACAGAGAGAGGAGAGACAGAGAGGAGGAACAGAGAGAGGAGAGTCAGAGAGAGGAGAGAGAGAGGAGAGAAAGGAGGAACAGAAAAGATTGAGAGAAGAGGCTACCCACTCTTCACAAATTGTACACTGCTGCTGCTGCTGGTTTTTAATACGAGTTTGGACATATTTAGACATGTTACATCAAAATGTCCATTTTCTTCTACTGTCACAAACGTTAACCTATCTGAGCTATGTGATTCATAGTCTTTGAGCTTTTCACCGTTAGTCATTACTTTGAGTCATGCTCCCCATACTTGCGGAATGTTCAGATTCCATCTAGAGGCAGTGTGTAATTTCATGTTGTACTACTTGTTGTTTATACTACAGTCTACAAATAAATAAACTAATATTATTCATTTAAACTTGATCATAGCATGTATAATTTACTCAGCTCTTCTTTACCACTACATCCCTGCAGGGCTCCATTTGCTAAACTTAACATATCTGCATATTGTGGTCAGAAACCGACCACCTGCATCCTGTGCAGAGAGGTTACCAAAAGGCTGTATCCTCACAGTCAGACTTGCTCCATAGCGATATATATTTTTAACGTTTTCTCCTCGTTATATATGAAAAAAATATATGCCCCCAGCCATAAGTCCAGTGACCCCAGGCATGCAGCTTTGCACCATAACATTACCAGGGGGCCTTAAGAAATCCACAAGTTAGAGACCAGGTCAGGACATGGGAGATCCAAGCTAGATTTGATCTTGTAAATACATGTTTGAAGTTATAATGCCTGGTTGTTCTGCAGCCAGGCACATTGACAATGGCTACACTGGTGGCGGCGACCATAAAAGGAGCTTTTTTTGGAGGAAGGAAGGTTCTTAATGCTTTATGTTTGATAGCAGACCCAGAGGGACAGGCCATCTAAACAGAGTGCGGTCTCAGTCATTGAGAAAGCCTTGAAATGGGCACTGAAAAGGAATAAGTGGAGCTAATTTTAGGCTGCCAATTCACAAGGGGTGATTTAGACCACAAATCACAAATACAGCGTTTAGGTTTCCCGAGGTTTCCCACGGCTTTCATTTTCCCACAAAGCTTTGGTATTATGGAGAAGTGCCCCTCCCAGCACTTGAAAAATATATATGTCCTCGAATCTTACTTCATAATGAGTTTGAAGTACTTATAAATATCTAGTTATAGGAAAACATTGTTGAATTAATTTAGAGTTATCAAGAATTGGGAAATAAAAAAAGTAAGTGAAAACAACTCCTAGCCAACAGTGCAGCATTATACATTACACAACATCTGTACGGTGATACAGACCTGTTAATCATCCACACACCCATCGTTTACAGTCACACAGTAGTGTGGAAGTGGAAGAAGCTCTCACATGAGGTCATCAACACTCCCAAGGTGTCACAGCTCCCTTAAAAAAGATAAATGCACGTTGTCCCTGCGCTCCACGCAGCTGACGCGACGGAAGGGAGGGGGGGGGGGGTGTGTATGAGTCATATTGTGGCAGCATGGGTATCAGTTAAAGTGTGACTAATGGTGGACTTATCCATGGTGACCAGTTGAGCAAACCTCCTCCGGTTTAACAATGCGATGCGGAAAGCAGGGTCGTAAAAACCGGACTGTGTTCGAATGGACAATCGTCATAAACTGCTTTCATTATATTGGACATCTTACATGAATGAAAAAAACACAAAATAAATACTTAGAGGATGATACTTAGAATATACTTTTTTTTTAAATGACCAAATACAAAAATAAATAAACAGTAAGATTGTAACTCGTGGAATAACCACCACCAGTACCGCCACCAACCCTACCCAAACACACACACCACCAACCGACCTCACACTACAGGCCAGCATTATCAGAAGATACATAGCACTGTGGTCCCCTGGCAGACACTGAGCAGCCAATGGTACCGTGTATCGCTCGGTGTCCCTACACACTGCATTCTTGGTGTTAAAAGAAAGTCAGCCGCAAAGGAAGACACCAGAGAAACAAATGGGTGTTTGTTCCGTAGGAATGCAGAGTATGTAAGGCAAAGGGGGTAGAGTGAGATAGTGGTTGAGGAGGGGTATCAAAGTCGTCTTGCTTTGGGGAGCTAGCCCCTCACCAACCAGAATGATGAAGACTTTCAAAACTATTTGCTTAGCAAACGGCTAGATCCTGTGTCACATGCCAATATTTAACCTTATTAAAACTGCACTCTGGTTCGGTCATCGAAATGCAAAACCTTTAATTACAGAAACGAGGGCTCCGTTGGGCACATTTGTGTCTCGGCAAGAATTAGAGAGATGTAAAACTCCCCCGTTTGGTCTATTTCCCGTAATCCTAGTGCCATGAGTTACATTATACTGGATACAAACTAGGACTTGAAGTAAAAGTAAACTACTACCATGAGCCCAGTGCAGATTTACAGCGAGCACCTTATTCTACACACACACACACACACACACACACACACACACACACACACACACACACACACACACACACACACACACACACACACACACACACACAAGGGAACAACATTAATATTAGCACAACTCTAGCTTGAAACATGAGCCAGCCTTATAATCTATCGTCAGAAATGTTGAAGACAGATGTATTTATTCTCGCCCATCTTACGGTCCTATCTCGCTGCAGACGGTCTCACTGTTTAAATCGCCAGCTCTGCTTCCCTGAGCAAACCGCGCCGGTGTTGTTGTCATTGTTAAATGGCTGACGCACAAAAGCCATAATTTTCTGCTTGGCGGAATAGAAGCAGGATATTACCACCGGTCACACACACACACACACACACACACACGCATACATGCATACACGCATACACGCACACAGACACACACATACACACACACACACACACACACACACACACACACACACACACACACACACACACACACACACACACACACACACACACACACACACACACACACACACACACACACACACACACACAACAGACACGCACACAGCTCTGTATGCCGCAAAACCACATGGGACAAAAGGTTTTGCTTTTGTTTTTGTGTTCCCCCTCCCCCCCTCAAATTAAGACATACTAGGAGACATATTTGAGGATATAATAGATTTTTTTGTCACGCTAATCCACCACGAGCAGGAGATGTTTTTCAAGAGAACCCCTCCACCGCCTCGGAGTCTTACCGTCCACAACAAAGGAGCTGATCCCCGGCCCTCCAGGTCACCATGCGTCCTCCGTGACCCCGGCCCCGCGTCTGCACAACGAGCCCGTCCAACGCCTGACACGGTGCCTCAGTCAGCACCCCCACTGGCCCATGTTCACCAGCCTACTCACGTCCCTATAGCCCACGGTCACTCGTCGACCAATGCACACAACAACAGTTTAGAGGCAACAGTTGCTTATTACAGGCAAACAAACTGAGAAATCTTCCTGCCCCGGAGTTTACTCCACCAGAGACCGGCCAGTGTGAGGGCCATCGGCTACGGAGAAACAAATGCAAGTTTGATGTGAAAAAGGAAAAAAACGTCTTAGTAATAAACAAACAACCGTTAATGGGAATGGCCAAGAGGACCCCCCTCCAGTTCACCAACCCCTGGGAACAAACCCCCAGTGGATGTGGCTATTCTTAACATGGGAAAATAGCATCGTGGCCAAGAGCGAGCGGCCTGCGTGTCTGAAGATGCCTCCCATACAATGGGTGTCAGACTCACACGGGTGACCGCAGACACCGCGCCGGTGGGAACCCACCCCCGACCCCCCAGGACAGAGACAATATGGTCATAAGTGTGTGTGTGTGTGTGTGTGTGTGTGTGTGTGTGTGTGTGTGTGTGTGTGTGTGTGTGTGTGTGTGTGTGTGTGTGTGTGTGTGTGTGTGTCTCTAATCTGTATTTTGTATATCACCCTCCTGCCTGCTGCCCTATGAAGATAAGCAGTGAACCAGAGCCCTAACTGGCTCAATATGATCAGCCTCATCATGGGGGCGATTAACTGATGTGCACTTCCACTGTTTACTGCAAGGAAATAACAATAATTTTGCAAATGAGCGCTTTCCTGTAGTTAGCCTCAATAATCTGCAGTCACGTGGAGTAGATTGGAGTGGGTAGAGAGGGAAAGCCAGACCACCATGTTTTCAATCCTGTATGTTATATTGGTTATATTTTGCCTTGACTAATGGGATGAACAATATCCACGGGGTGGTGTCTTCTAGGCTGCTGTACTACCAACACCTTGCTATTTAAAGTGTTAGCTTGAACCATGTCGTGAACATGTTTGACTCTGACAAGGAATACAAAGCACTGCAAAAGGCAACACATCATAACAAAACTATCATAATACGATCAGAGATATAATTAGTTATAATACGTATAGTTATAAGAAATAGTTATAATTAGATATTGCATGACAATGTATTTCTCA
Source organism: Gadus macrocephalus (assembly GCF_031168955.1). Classification (NCBI taxonomy): domain Eukaryota; kingdom Metazoa; phylum Chordata; class Actinopteri; order Gadiformes; family Gadidae; genus Gadus; species Gadus macrocephalus. The sequence continues at coordinate 3,229,512 of NC_082404.1, read as the reverse complement.
GAGTCCTAACCAGAGGTTGAGATTACAGTATCCATGCAGCTTTCACGTTTGAGTCATGTTTGCATTCCATCATTGTACAACCACAAAGAAACACTTCTGATCAACTCCTTTGAACAGAACCAGAAGTATGCCACCCGCCAGAATGAATGAGTGCATGAATAAAAAAGTATGCCATCCCACAAGAGACCTAGAGATGACATACAGCACTTGATCTGTATGGATGATGGAGACAGAGAGACACTCAAAAGTCCCTTACGCATGAAACAGCCAGACCTGTTCAAACCCTGGTGAAACAGCCAGACCTGTTCAAACCCTGGTGAAACAGCCAGACCTGTTCAAACCCTGGTGAAACAGCCAGTCCAGGTCAAACCCTGGTTGAACAGCCAGACCTGTTCAAACCCTGGTGAAACAGCCAGACCTGTTCAAACCCTGGTGAAACAGCCAGTCCAGGTCAAACCCTGGTTGAACAGCCAGACCTGTTCAAACCCTGGTTGAACAGCCAGTCCAGGTCAAACCCTGGTTGAACAGCCAGACCTGTTCAAACCCTGGTTGAACAGCCAGTCCAGGTCAAACCCTGGTTGAACAGCCAGACCTGTTCAAACCCTGGTTGAACAGCCAGTCCAGGTCAAGCAGACATGGCCCTCTCTAACCTCCAGGGACAAAGCCTCCTCAGGATTGCTTCATGGTCTGAGGGTGTTGGAATCCAGAGTATTGTAGCACTAATAGGAGGCGAAACCGAGCAAATACCTTTCCATCTCACACAGGAACACATGCATTTGTTCACTGGTATATTGACCTGCGTAACACATAGCAGGTGTAGCTCACGCGATCTTTGCTTTTGCTCTATCTAGAAAAAGGGATCTATGACTATTGAATTATAATCTATTACACATTACAATGGATGTCTGTCAGATCCTCACATGTCCCTCATACATAAAGATCAACACTGATCTTTTTTTTCTTTTTTACAAACTCACTCTCTCTCCCTCTCCCTCTCCCTCTCTCTCTCTCTCTCTCTCTCTCTCTCTCTCTCACTCTCACTCACTCCCGCTCTCTCACTCCCGCTTTCTCGCTCTCGCTCTCACTCACACTCTCGCTCAGTCTCTCAAGCACACACAGACAGATAAGGTTGGTTGACTGACCGTTCAGCCAAGGCCAGAACTGTACAAAACAGGTAAAGGGTCTGGGAGGGGGGAGGGTAAATCCACAACACTATATTTGTTGTTGTCCCTTACCTTCAGAGGAGAACACTTCCTTTAGATGCAAGAGAACGTCAGCAAACCTGCGCACGTCGCTCACCAGCTGCATGATATAGTCGGGGTTAGCAGTGGCTGGTACTTCCGAGCCCTCAGAGCCATGGTTAGCAGTGCTCGGGGCCCGGGTCTTGGACCCTCTGCCCGGTGGGCCAGACCCGAAGGGGCCCGCACTCGACACAGACCCAGCCACGGTGGTTGTACCAACGCTCGTTGAGTTTGGGAAGAAGTGCGTGTTGGAGAAGCGGGGTATGGACAGGGAGAGCTTTGCTGCTCCCCCACCACCTATTCCTTCTCCTCCTCCACCGCCTCCGCTGCTCTGCCGCAGCATGGCCGCCAGCATGTCCGGCGGTCTGGGTTGACCCCAAAGCTTGACCTGCGAGACCTCCAACTGGCTCAGGCCCGATGGTGTACCGGAGTAAGGATGTGTAGACCTATTCCTTCCAAAACATAAGTAAAGAGAGAACAAAAATTTCTCTTAGATCCAACACGAATGTTTTAGTAATGGAAATGGCAATTTTTGTCCAATATGGAAATATTGTTTGTCCGCTTTCTTAGCTTTAGGCCTACGATTAACGGTGTTGTACCTAAGCAGGTGGCCCACGTTAATCAGAGCCAAGAGAGCATCTCTACATGAGAACCATATGTATAGTGGCAAGATACGTTTATCGGAGTCAGGGATCCCGTATAGATGAGCACTGCACTGTATCATACCTGATCACTTATAATTAAACATTACAATCAGTGCGTCATCTCACAGACCTTCTAGACACAAACGAAATCAGGTCAACCCTTATATGAAAACGATGTAGCAACACACTGATTCAACGAACACATATTTGTATGCATGAGAGTTGTTTTAAACAACTGTCTGTACGTTGACCACCAACAAATCAAACCCCAGTTGTTTGGCGAATATATATATATATACATATATATATATATATATATATATATATATATATATATATATATATATATATATATATATATACGTGTTTGGATCGTTGTAATTTACAAACCTGCTGTTGAATCCTGAAACATTGCAACAGGAAGAGTCTTATTGGGGTAACGGTGAGTCTGTCTGAAAGGGAGACGCGGCTTAATCCAGCTGTATTAGCGGTACCCCTCACCGGTCAGTCGGCTCCGGATCAACACCACTGGCTGTGCGGACTTTAGCAGCACCGCCGGCCGGTACACTGAACTCTAGAGTGGATGGAGCTCCTCGGCTAACCACGTGATTTAGAGGATAACTTGTGATTTGCGGAGGGAGGAGAATTGGGGGCGGGGATTAGAGTGTGTCCCTCCCATCACAAACAGGTGTCTTATTTGGTACAGCAGTCTTTCCTTCTTCAATGCAAAGTTGAATTCAAAGTTATTACAGTTTGATCTTATGCAATTATTAGGCGCAGGGTATTACATTCGTTACGAAATCTGAACCCTAACCCTATTAAAATGTAGGTTTCTAGTTTTAAATCAGTCCAGATCTTCCCGAAAGTATATATTGAGGAATGTATTGAGGGTTTCTGTGTAACCTATGTAGGCTAACCTATTAGAGAAAATAGGCATACAATAAATGTGGTCCATGCCTATACAAAAGGCTGCCTGGTCTGCTAGCTTACATTACTAAAGAATGTAGGCCTACAAGTTGAACAGAACACTGTCTAGGCGTATTGCCCTCATAATATAGGCTGAACAGAGACATAGAGAGCCGATTATCTGGTACTTCAGGGGCCTTTCACCGAGGAAACATGGCAGAGCCTCGATGTATTTATATCGCTATAAACAGACAAATACAATTAGGTAACTACTTTATCATTCTTCGAAAATGCAATTTATTAACATTATTCTTTTGGTGGTATTTTTCGGATAAAATGTGTCATTGCCAGGCCTATAGGAGGGCTATTTATTTAGGCTCACAAGTCAGGACCTGTAACCTAAGTAAGGTATTGAACTACTGTATTTTAGTCGGCTGCAGACCGCCAACTGTTAGGTCAGGGAAGTGGGCCTCAGTCGGACAGGGTTGGGAGCCCCGGCCCTAATGTTGCGAAAGGAAATTAGGTTGAAAGTGCATTTTCCTTGTGTATGGCTCCCTCGTGTGTTGTTTTAAGGTAACAATTCTAGGGGGTGGAGAAGGAGCTGATTATCTGAAGTGTATTTTCCTTGTATATGGCTCCCTCCTGTGTTTTTTGCAGGTAATGATTCTAGGGGATGGAGAAGGAGCTGATCATCTGAAGGGGCCTGGGCAGAACAGGAGGTGAATGTCTGTAGGGGGAGAGGGAGGAGGTGAGTGGCTATCTCCTTCTATGTGGAGTTTGTATGTTGTCTCCAAATGCCACGGGGTACCCTGGGCCTTTAAAAGTATTAGGCCCAGGGTTTAAAAGTATGTCAGGTCTCAACAGAAGCGGCCATGAAGTTCCTGACAGAATTGACAGAGAAGGCTGATCTAATGGCGTCGTTTCCAGAACGGGACTTTTAACTTCAGATGATTGGACTGCCATCTGAACCCTGTTCATATCTCCCAGGCTCTCTGCCGTTTCCACCTAGAAGTTCTGCTAAAGAATAGAAGCACGGCTGGATCTGAGATAACATTTTATGTGCCATTGATAGGTTTCCAAAATCACATAATTCCATCAGGCTTCCATGTTGGCCACTTTCTGGGGGGGGGGGCTGTTGCATCACAGTGTGTGGATGGGTATAAGGTAGACGCCTAGGACGAGGGTGTCTGTACGTCTGTAGGATGAAATGTCTGTAGATCTGTATGTCTGCCTGTAGGTTTGTAGGTCTGTCTGTAGGTCTGTGTGTCAGGGCCAGCAGACACTCAGGTTTGGCCTCCTGCCTAACTGAGCGTTGTCTGAAGCCACTGATGGACCAAGTGGTCGGTTGACCCCAGGGTTCACTATGACCTGAAGTGAAGTGTGACAGACCAGTTTATAGAATTGGGAACATTTTGGGTATATTTTTATGTTTGTTCCAAAATGAGTCCCCTATTACGGTGGAGCTGAGCATTCACCAAATAAAAAAAAGTTTCACACCTTATCTAGCCGTTAGCACACCAGGATCTCCTAATTACGACATCAGTATCTCGGTAACTTTTTTTTTTGGTGAATGCTCAGCGCCACCGTACCCTATAATGTGACAACTTATTGTTTAAACACATATAAACCCACACAAACATCCCCCCCGACATACACATGCAAACACACACACACGCACACATATACACACGCACAGACCTACACAAACACGCACACACACACAGTGATTCACAGAATATAATGTGGCTATATGGTGTCATAAGGCCATTCCAGCAGCCTGTAGGATGAGAGTTCCATCTGAGGCATTTCAAGTTAGACGAGCAAAGAGATAGCACAATTATAATTCAGCAGTGAACTATTATTTTAGATATCTCGAGATAACTTGAACCCTTCTCCGAGGGCAAAGAGAGCATGCTCTGCTGGCCTAGTGTTCGGCGTATGGTACGTAATCAGAGCGCCAGAGAAGAACATCATTAGATGACCTTCAATGTAAGAATCCAACGGATTGCCGTCTAAGATAAGGTGTGAATGCTTCTACTGATGTTCTAGTGTCAACTTCAAGTTCAAAATACTTTATTGTGCAGTATAGTATACAAATCCAAGTCACAAACAATCACACACACAATAAAAAACACGATACAATCAATAAATTAGGAATTTATGGGACAAAAATGTGTTCCTTCTTCTGTCAACAGAAAAAGGTTTATCCTGAAGCAGTTGAGGATGATCCTACAAGTTGCCATCAGGAGAGGTACCACCATGTCTTTCCTCACCTTGAGTCCATCTATGGCATGTTCTCAAAGTGCGGCCCGCGGGCCAATGGCGGCCTGCCGAAACATTTCCATGACATACAGATGTAAGTTAAAAAAAAAAGAACTAATTATTATATCAATATTAATTTAAACAAAAATAAATAAATATAAAGAGAAAAGTCGACTCTCTAGCTTTCAATTAAATACAAATACATGCACAATTTTCTTACCTCAAGGACGTGAAGCATAGCCTCACTAGCATGTCCTAAACTCTTAGGTGGAACCACAGGTGATGGGAACATGTCTGGCAAAGCCTTCAGCATGGTGAGTGACTGCTTTACTGTTATAAAGTAGTCTCATTGTTTTCCTGCAGCCAGTTATTAAACAAACATTAATGCTTTTACGGAATTATCCATTATCAGTCGGTATTCATTTAACCTTTATTTATACTCGAGAGATCAAATGAGGGGTGACCCTCATTTGCAATGATGTCGAGTCATTCACCTTGTCCAGCAGTGGAGGCCTCATGATTTTTTTGAACACTCCATAAAACTGAGCCTTTGCATTTAAGTCCCCCCACCGGGTCTTCATTTCAGTTATGAAGTGGGAGTCCCCTCGATTGAGGATCCGCTAGAGTTAATCCTTTAGCTAACACACAGACAGACATAAGATAAAGAAAATGTTCAATCTAAATTATAATTAAAATCTGGCTATAAAACTATATGACAGTAAAAATATGGGGACCAAAACTAATAAATTAAATTGACAAATAGGTAAAAAAGGTTGTTCTGTAAGAACAACCTGAAGGAACCAAAACATCAAACCGCTTAGCTGAACCCCCTGATATAAAAAATGCAAGTACCAAGGACTGTCATTGACAGAGCTGGCTTCAAAGCCAGCTCTGAGTGTAACAGCGGGCACCTTGAGTCAGAGCTAAACTTTCTCTCATGTCCAAAGCACCAAACTTTAGGGGAGAAATATTTCCCAAAAGACATTCTGAATTTGAATCGAATGACTCAATCAGTTTACTGGACAAAACCTCAAATGTGAAATTAGTGCAGCAAAATTAATCTCTTAATGCCATAACTTGAACACAAACCATTGAAACTCATATGAAAACAGAAAATGTATAATTCAATTCAATTTTATTTGTATAGCCCTTAATCACCATTACAGTCTCAAAGGGCTTAACAGGCCAAATATTTGTGACACCCCCCTTTACCCATGCCCCCACACGGGCAAGAAAAAACTCCCTTGAATCAGCAAGGAAGAAATCTTGAGAAGAAACGCAGTGTAGGGGATCCCTTCTTCCAGGGATGGTCAGGAGTGAAATGGGTGCCACAATTGACACACAGGTAAATACATGCACATCATATAAAAATGGTGATGGGGTTCTGGCCGGTTATCCATGAGGAGAGTCCAGGCATCCAGTCCAGCACCCGCAACACGCTAGAACTGACAGAATAGTGAATTAGAACGGAAAAGTACATAGTGGGAATGTATAATGTAATAAGAAAAGCACAAGCAAACAGAGTAGTCTTCACTTCTCATCTGTTGTTTTCACACTCCAAATGCAAGATTATAGAGGTGCGTTTTGAGCTTCCCTTTGAATAGCTCCACAGAGTCAGCTTCCCTGATCGCTGATGGCAGCCTATTCCATAGAAAGGGGGCTCGATAGGCAAATGCTCTCTGTCCAGCCGATTTCTTTTTAAACTTCGGCAGTGAAAGAAGGCCGGCTCCCGAAGACCGGAGGGACCGAGAAGGACTATAAGGAATGATCAGGTCCTTCAGGTACGATGGAGATAATCCATGCAAGGCTTTATAGGTTAGCAATAGCACCTTAAAGTCTGATCTGAAAGTTATTGGTAGCCAGTGTAGAGAGGCGAGAATAGGTGTAATATGATCAAACTTTCTCGTTCTGGTCAGCAGTCTAGCTGCCACATTGTGTACCAGCTGTAGACTTTTTGTGGTAGAGTTCGGTAATCCCGAGAACAGTGCATTGCAATAGTCCAGTCTTGACGAAACAAATGCATGAATCAGTGTCTCTGCATCCACTGCAGATAACATTGGTCTGATTCTTGCAATATTTCTCAGATGGAAAAAGGCAATTCTAGTTATGCTTCTTATATGCTGGTCAAAGCATAATTGAGGGTCAAACAGGACACCAAGATTTCTGACGGATGCACTCTGTGGGATGGCGAAGCCATCCAACCACAGAGAGACATCCTCAAACTTTTCCCGGTCCCGCTTCGAGCCGATAATCATCAGCTCTGTCTTCCCAGTATTAAGCTGTAGGAAGTTTTGTGACATCCAGCCCTTCACAGCAGCCAGACAGGACTCAACCCTTTGAATCTGGGCCGAGTCCCCGGAATCTACAGGAATGTAGAGCTGGGTGTCATCCGCATAGCAATGGAAACTAATTCCGAAGCCGCGGATAACGTCACCCAGGGGAAGCATATAAATTGCAAAAAGTAATGGACCAAGAACCGACCCTTGTGGTACGCCAAAGCGCAATTTACAATGCTTTGATTCTGCACCCTCATGAAGCACAAATTGGGTTCTATCTGTGAGGTACGATTCAAGCCAACCAAGAGCCGTACCCCCGAAACCAACATAGTGTTCAAGACGGTGAAGAAGAGTGCTGTGGTCGATCGTATCAAACACAGCGCTCAGATCCAACATCACAAGCATTGTGCTTGTATTTTTATCCAAAGCTAAAAGGATGTCATTTACAACTCTTGTAATAGCAGTTTCAGTTGAATGGAAATTCCTGAACCCCGACTGGAAAGGTTCGAAGAGATTATTCCTTGTCAGATAATCAACGATTTGCTTTGCTACAATCCTTTCCTGTACCTTGGACAAGAAGGGCAGATTCGATATAGGCCGATAGTTCCTGACTAATTCAGGATCTAGGCCAGGCTTTTTGAGTAGCGGTTTTAACACCGCAGCCTTGAAATTGGAAGGAACAATTCCTGTTGAAAACGAAAGATTCATAAGCGAGAGGATAACAGGCCCCACCGTTGGAAGAAGTTCCTTAAGAACCCTGGAAGGGAGAGGATCCAACATACAAGTTGTTGGCTTTGAGGCCTTTATCACCCTTTCAAGTTCCACCAATGAAATTGCCTTAAACTCCAAAAGAGTTGCGTCAGAGTTCACCATCCTACTTGGCAGAACCCCATCCTGCCCCACAGGATATGTAGGATTAGCCGCACGGCAAGCATCAATTTCCTCTCTAATTGATTGAATCTTATTCTCAAAGAAATCCATGAATTCACCTGCCACGATCGAGGAGCCTACGGTCTGTTTCTGTTTCTGAGTGAGACTCCTCACCGTGTCAAAAAGAAATTTAGGATTATTTCTATTCAAATTAATGATACTAGAAAAGTAGGCGTTCCTGGCAATAGTCAGCGCACCCTTATAGGTGATCAGACTATTATGCCATGCCATGAAAGACCTCAAGTTTAGTCGAGCGCCATTTGCGTTCAAGGATCCTGCAGTTTCGCTTCAAAATGCGCGTTTCTGCATTAAACCAAAGGGCTGGTTTTTTCAATGTTCGTTTTTTAGTTACGTGCGGAGCAACTAAATCAATGGCAACAGACAAGGCAATGTTGAGGTCATCAGTAAGGCACTCCACAGAACCACTATAGTTACAGAGAGGTGCAAGTGAACCAGATAACTTATCTGCCATAGCTGTAATGGTTGCAGGTGTGATGCGGCGACAGCTGAAAGTAGCTTGCTGATCGTCGCAGGGGCAGGATACCACCACCTGGAAAGTGAGCAAAAAGTGGTCTGATAAAGCTGAGGTGTAGGAAGAGACCACTAGCTGTGAAATGTCTACACCGCGGGTCAGAACGAGATCCAGCGTGTTTCCACCGATGTGGGTTGGGTGCTGGACGAGCTGTTTGAAGCCAAGCGTATCTGTAATGGACAGAAAAGCCCTTGTGAGGGCATCAGACGGGTTATTCACGTGAATGTTGAAATCCCCAATAAGCAAAATATTGTCTGAATATGTAGCCAAATCAGCAGAAAGTCAGAAAACTCATCAACAAAAACTGAATACGGTCCTGGGGGACGGTATACTACAGCTAAAACAAAAGAGTCTGGAACTCGTTTTGCTTCTCGGGGAGCTGAGGTGCAGAGCGCTAGCACCTCAAAGGATCTGAAAATATATCTATTCTTTGGCTTTAAATTAAGCTTAGAATTAGATATCAGGGCTACTCCACCACCTTTCTTAACTTCTCTAGATACTTGGGTGCTAACGTAATGGGGTGGAGTAGCTTCGTTTAGGGCTAGAAACTCATCTGGTTTTAACCAGGTTTCACAAAGCCCCAGTATGTCGATCTTTTTATCAATAATTAGATCATGGACCAAGAGCGCCTTCGATGAAAGCGACCTTATGTTCATGAACCCTATTCTGAGTGCTTCCTTTTTTATTATTTTCAGAGGGAGTCCGGTTAACACTCAGCTCTGAAGCGGTCAAGGGGATGCCGCGGTTTCGACATACTGGTTGCGGCCCTCGTCTGCGGGTTTTACACCTCGAGACAGCGCGAGGCCGCACCACCGTACATATAGGTACAGCGTTATTTTCAGAGGGAGTCTGGTTAACACTCAGCTCTGAGGCGATCAGTGGGATCGCCAGAGTTGGACATACTGGTCGCGGCCCTCGCCTGCGGGTTTTACACCTCGAGACAGCGCGAGGCCGCACCACCGTACATATAGGTACAACACTCTCTGAAACAAAAACAACACGCTCTGAAACAGTTGGTGCAATAGATACTGGTTCAGCTAACCCATCTGCTGTTCTAGACTCTGCAACGTAAACTATCATGTTGCTAGCAGGTTTGCTAAACTCCTGCAGCCCAGCGTGCTGTGAGTGGATGAGTCACGCCAGACTAAGACATCTATCTATGTTTTTTGACATAATTGAGGCGCCTAACCCAGTAGGGTGTAGGCCGTCTCTCATGAGCACACCAGGGCGACCCCACAGGGAGGGCCAGTTATCTATGAAACCAAAGCCCTGCTCTGAGCTATATAGGGCCAGCCAGCGATTTAGAGACAATGATCTACTATAACGCTCATCATTACCCTTATCGGGTAGAGGGCCAGAGAGAATTAATCGATGCCGACACATCTTTCTGGCGAAGTCACAAAGCCTAGCTATGTTGCTTTTTGTGACCTCAGTTTGTCTTGTCCTAGCATCGTTGGTGCCGACATGAACTACAATGTTGTCGAAACTAGTGTCGGTGTTTGGTGCATCTAATCTAACTCTGTATGAGGTCTGACCGCATGTCAGCACCCTAAGTTTAGCTTCAATGTCGGGAGCCCTGGCCCCGGGTAGGCAAATAACTGTCGCTGGCGAGTGTAGCCTAACTTTACGTGTAACAGAGTCACCTATGACTAGCGTTTCTACCCCCGCGTTTCGACTAGCGTTTCTACTTTTCTTTTTGATACTAATAAATAAAATAATTATTTAGGTGTATCAGAAGCACATTTTTGGAAATGTATGTTTTATATTTATATACAATAAATATTTGAATGCAATAGATATATTTGAGTCATTTACTGTATTTTGTCTATACATAAATCATGATAAACATATGTTATATGGCACAATTAGGCACAAATTTTCTTCTGATTCCATATTGTCACACTATTTGCGATTTGGTCTAGTGTTAACCAGGCTTAAGAAGCATATAGGGCTTTATACATTGAATAGATTTGCTAACATGATCCAGTTCTCTGAAGCAGGGATAAGCTTGAAGGATCTTGGTAGGCCTGTCCTGCTCCTTAGAGACATCAGAGTCAACTAGAAAATGCATTTCCTGCAGAAAATGCGGAAAGTGCTGTAGTACAAAGTGAGGTTGAAAATATTTTTTAATAAAGCCACATAGATTAAGAAATAAAGAAACGTTCAATGGCTTAAATCAAGTGAAGGGATTTGAACAAAAGTTCAAAAGTCTAAATGGAGTAAACAATGTAAACATGCTTACCGTTTAAGAAAAAGTAAACGGTTGGAAACAAATAAACTGACGGCTGAATGAAAAGCGCAAAGCATTGCTAAAAAGGCAGAAATGTAAAAGGTCAAATGCATTGCCCTGCACACACGCACGTGTGCACACGTGCGCGTGTCTTTAAGAGAATAGCGAGCCGGTGCGTGATTAAAAGCAGCTCAATAGAGTGGGGAAAAACCGCCCAATCTGGCAACACTGCCTGAACGTCCTCCAAAAGTAGCCCAATCCGGCGAGAAAAACTGCCCAATCTGGCAACACTGCTGAACGTCCTCACCAGTGACGGCTGGTGGTGATTTTGGGTGGGTGGGCTAACAAATGCATTACATTTATCAATACTTCACAGGGCTCCAGACGCCATGAGGCCACCTTTATATCTCTGTTCATAACTTTCATACAATGTGAATGATTTTTAAACAAGAATAAGGTGTAGAGAAATGCGTGTCTTTATTTGAAGCACAAGTATAAATAAAAAGAAAAATAAGGTGTTTAAAGTAGAGCTGTCAAGCGATTAAAATATTTAATCGTGATTAATCGCATTAATGTCATAGTTAACTCACGATTAATCGCAAATTCTTTTTCTATGCTAAATATCCCTTGATTTCTTTGTCCCATAATTCTTCTCATTTTAATTCTCTTATCAACATGGTGAAGTGCATCGGCTTGCCTTGTGCAAATGATTTTTTATTGATAACAACATTGGCATATACTGATCAAAACAGGACGATACAAAAAAAGAGCCTATAGTGCAATTAAACGACTGCTTTGAACAAATGTCATTTGAACATAGCAGTCAGGCTACTGCTTCTTTGCTTTGAGCCAAAGAAAAAAAAAAATATATATATATATATATATATTTTTTTTAAATAAAAGAATTGCGTTAATCGCGCGACAATTTTTTTAACGCTGTTAAAATTGGTTTGCGTTAACGCCGTTAATAACGCATTTAACTGACAGCTCTAGTTTAAAGTGCTTCACTGAGCTGAAATTGAAAATTTCGAACTAAACCACTAAGCAAAATAAAACTTTTTTTGTGCTTAAAGTATTAAACAATTAAAATGTTGACGGTATCCCTTTGCGCAAAATGCGGCTGTAGACGATCACACTCTTTGGTAGAGACGTCTGTGTCGCCGTCAATCATGAAGGACATTTATGTGGCGTTTCCGACGTCCGCAGCTGTCTTTTGCTTTTTTTGCTTTTGCTGTCTTTTTTAAGGTGTTGCCTATTACCGCAATGAATTGTGCACATGCCATCTCATTGCTATACGTCGGGTAGACGTTTAACCAATTTTTCTTCATGAGAATAATTTCAGATTTAAATTTGATGAATGGCAGCTCCTCTTTGGCAATGATGTATGCAACATTAAATTTGATAATTTCCGATTCGAGAAACGTATTGTTACTGCCTGTCGCTGAAATGCAGCTGGGAGAGGGGCCACTTTCTCTACACACTTGTCACGTCATGTTGGGTTATTTAGACATATGCTTTTTTAATGTTTCGATACAAAACGTAGTTGACACGCTTACAAATGCACTATTGGCCTATGTCGCTCAACAATTGTAGACCGGTATTTCAGTTCAAGTCTTGACCGTGTTAACTGGTGACCCTCGGCAATAAAATGTCAAAAACATTCCAATCTCATTCGTTTTTGGAGTGTAATAGGAAGAAACTTGTCACGTAGAACCGTTTTAAGCCGAAATAAATGGAAAATGAATGTTTAAAATATGATACATTACGGGATTCGAATTCATACCATTGTGGGTATGAAATATAACAAACCGCAATTCCATTCCATTGTGCCGTTGACCCACTAGGGAATTCTACGCCGTAGTATAGTAAAATTCACAAATTCTTGAAAACAGGAAAGGCAGCCAGATCAACTTGTGACCCTACTATCCATGTAGTTAAGACCATGCATTGGTCGTGTTTCAAAAAAATAAGACTCCTTTAAATCCAGTTAATCAAAACCTAATGTTGTGTTTCCCTCCACTGCTTGAAACTAGCCAAAAACACTGTTATGCGCTCATTCTATCATTCGGTCGCCTGATGTGGTGTTGTTGTCCCCTTTTACTGGATCAAGCAGCGACTTCGGAAATCAATGTGACGCAAGGCGATAACACTTTGAGACACAACGTTTATTCAAATCAACAAAGCATATGTACATGTTGCCCAAGGGATGACAATTGCCTGACTCCAGTTATTTCAGTAAAGTAGCCTAAACGAGCACAAAAGTGCCACACACCGTTCAAATAAGAATAATTATTCACAGTGTCAGACATCGAAGTAGAGATTATTTGAACACATTGATAAATTACATGATACATGATACAAATCCCAACAAACAGAAAGACTAGGATTTTGGAACAAAGGAGGGATTGCATTGGCGCTTTTCTGAGTGGCCATACATTCATGGGGTTAACAGACGCTTTTATCCAAAGTGACTTACAATAAGTACATTTCTCAGAAGAAACATAAATAATATCTCCCTTTCGGTACAGTAAGTCTGTTCATAGAACCAAGTGCCAAGCATTAACAATCGCAAGGTTAACCCATTTGCTGTACCTATAAAACAAATAAATAGCCGTAATAAATAAATAATAATAAAAAAAAAATGCAAGAGCCTTCCTCCTGTGGCTCATTGGCAGGCTGGACAAAGAAATTGGATATCAATGTTGGGCCTTCCAACACACACCCAATGGAACCACAGTGCACACTGTGTGCATTCAATCTGAAAGAAGGTAGATCAATTAGATATTTGTTTTACTAAAGAATGCACTTTAGACTTTACTTTAAAGGCTGACTACCCAATGGTCCACGGGTGCCTCCGAGGGGCTGCTTTCTTCCCCACAAAAACGGCAAAGTTCTGTCAGGTCATCTGCTAATCAGGGCTCCAGACTAACTTTTCTTTGGGTGCACCAGCACGTATTTATGGTGCACAAGTTTTGAGTTGTTGAGGGGGGGGGGGGGGGGCCTTGGACCGTGCCTGCCTTGCGCTGAGTTGTTGACGGGGGGAGGGCGGTGGCAACCGGGCACTTGCACCGGTTGCACCGTCGATATTTACGCCATTGATTAATAATGTTTTGACCATTAAATAAATGCCTTAAAAAAATGCCGAATCTGTATCTCTCATAAAGAGTATCGTCAGACAATGCCAAGGGATCGGTTCTGTCCCGAAAAACCCTCTGTCTCCGGAGAGACGCCTGTACGATAAGTGCGCCGAGGTCCATGGGAACACCCACAAATGGTGACGCCATTATCGGAGGAGGGGCTAGGAAGCTGCGCACGCCGATATAAGTAGCCGATCTCCGGGTAGACTCGCTGAAAAGCTGCTCCCGACCAGGTTTGGTTGCGAGCGTAAGTCACCAATGGTGATACAGCGACGCTTAAAGAGATCGACTTTCATGGTACAGCTAACCCAGGCTTTCAGCTCAACATACCTCGCTAACCCTCTAATCAAGCTTCGTAGTACAGGCCCCTGGATTGGGCTTTGCGGGTTTGTTTACCGGCGTTGCTATTGTTACCGGTCTTGCGTGTTCCAACGGTTTATTAGGTATCTAATAAATCGCTGTCTGATCAATACTTCATTCCGTGGTTATTACAATATTATGAATAGACTGCTCTGTAAAAAAAAAAAATAATAATAATTATACCAGATACATTTTCAGTCGCACCGGTGCGCCCAAATAAAATATTTGGTCGCACTACCCCGAATTCTAGGCGCATGTGTGCCCAAATTAGGCGCACTCTGGAGCCCTGTGTTAAATGATTTTGAAATTGCACAATGGATAAGTAGGCTAGGGAAATGTTTTCGTGAGGTCACTATACAGTTGATTGAAGCGTACCAGCATCCTCGAACAATTTGCTGCCCATTTCTGTTCGAATGGAGTTGATGCCCTCCTCTGTGACATCAAACTCCATCGGATCTCCTCTTAATAGCAGCTCTGCTATCTTAAAATACAGGTTAGTATTATTATGGTCCTTTTAATAGATGTATAATTGTTATTGGGTTCATAATCTTACTTTGCAAACAATAACGCCACAGGAAGTAAGGTCCTGCTGGCGGGGATGGGGAATTGTACAGCCCAGCCACCGTGACAGATTCCCCATTTTTTTCCCGCATGAAAGCCCTGAAGACAAACAATAAAACAATTGCTCGTTACTTGCACACGTTATGTTAAAATAATTGAACACACTTGAAACGACTTAGAATATATTCTGGATTTGCTTACCTCGTTGAATCTTTGCATTTTTAATTTTAGTGGCGGTGGCCCCGAAGGGATCAATGAAAACGGCCCGTGCTTCTTTTGGATACATGGCCTTTTACAGATCGGATATGTCGGTGTAATCTTATAGTAAATATATCTACTTAAATTGCATTAATTAAAGTGTAGTTACAACTAATGTCCAATGTGCGTCCTTGCACACGGCCCCGGTCAGGACGTCCCACTCCATAACGTCCAGCTGTAAGAGATGAGTGGAGTTATTAAGATGGTTTTATTGTTAATCAATTCCTTTTAAAAGCAACTATGGTCCTTACCTTCCTCATCCCCCGCGTCATCTGAAAGGTGTCAATGACCTTGCATCTTTTTGAGGACATTGTCAACACTGTCGATAGGTAGGCATTGACAATCTAAACAGAAATTATTCCAATTCACTTTCATATCAACAAGGACATATTGGAATCACAAAACAAGTTAGGTTAACCATTTACCTCCCTCTCCAACTCCTACCAGGGGGCCAGGCTCTGGAGGTCGGCTGTAAAGATTTTATATGGTCCAATTTTGGACCATATAATCTCCTTGGTTCCCAGTCCAGATTCGTTCAAGAACTGTAAATTCAAAACATTATAGTAATTGAAAAGACTGGATATCATTATTATACTCAATGTCACATAACTGAATGTACTGTTACTTTGGTTGGGCTGCCTCTCCCCTGGTAATGTCCCCAGTGGAGGGTCAGGGCTGGATGGTGGTGGTGGTGGTGATGGTGGTGGTGGTGGGGAGGGGGAAGCCAGAGGAGAGGTGCCAACTTTTCAGCTTTGCTGGAATCCTGTCCTCTGGCTCAATGAAGTGGGTTAAAATGTCAATATTGGCCAGTTTTCCTGGGGGAATTAAGGGAGGCCAGCGTGGCAAATTTCCCCCTCACTTGAAGAACCACCAAAGGGCCAAGGAAGGTGCTCTCCATTTCCCCCCCTTTCTCTCCTGCTCCTTCACATATAGGAGCAAATATGGCTACCTCCCCCGTTTTCGGACGGTCACCTGTTTTTTACAAATGTTCTTACGGACCACCTTAGGTCTCCTCTTGTTTTTCGAGGCCGCGGTAGACCTCCTCCCTTCGTATCATTTGCTCCACCTTCTTAGTGGTCACCTAAAGTACAACAAACCAAGTGATGTTCTAATCTCACCTATTTAGTCGAGTCATAATGACCACAATCCCTTGACACATACAAATACCGCCACCTACCTCGTACTTCTGTGGCACCTCAGAGGGGTATCTCCCTGCCGAACAGCAAAAAATATGGGCTGAACTGGGTTGTCAGCTGTTTTTTGGTCCTAATTGCGAACATTGCTGGCTGGAGGAACTTATCCCATTGTTTGGGGTTGTCCTCCGCCAGTTTTCTGAGAGACCTGAAAATGTAATTTGTACATAACATAATTTAGCCTGTATTTATATTTTGCATGATATCTGCCAATTCAACAATATGTAACTTACCTCTGTATGGTGCCATTAAGCTTCTCCACTAGCCCATTCGTCTGAGGGTGGTATGGTGACGAGAAACTTCTTTTAATCCCCAGGGCTTGACAAAGTCTAGCATTCACCTTATTCCATTAACCAGAAAATAAGTTAGCATTACAGTGTTGATTCTTAAGAAATAAGAAACATTGGTCTTGAGGGTTCTACCTGGTTCTTAAATTCAGTTCCCTGGTCTGTAAGCAGTCACTGAGGTGCACCAAATTTGTATACAAAATCGAGAATACAATTAGTCACCTCTTCTGCAGATTAAGGCCGAATCTCGATTCTTCCCCTTGCCCCTTTTGCTTTGTCTTTGTCTTTGTCTTAACCCTAGCACTTGCAAGTGTAAGGGCCAAGGGCTGAGATCTTTCCCCTATGAAATGAGACGCCACTCGGTTTCGGGTACGTCATCATTCATCGTCGCCAGCTGGCTGCCCCGTCACCAGAGCGCCGAAACGCCAATAAAAGCCAGAGAAGAAGAGCGATCTATATATATCTTAGATGCTGCCGCCATCGTTGAAGAGTTGAGGGTGTGTGTAGCATAGTGGTGAAACGGATCAGTGTGTCCACGGTTCGGTTCAGATAACCGTTTTGGGCCTCGGTTTCGGATACGGTTCGGATTAGGATCATGTCCGTGATAGTAAAAAGGCGGACTTTTCTTTGACGGAGGGTTTGGGGGAGAAACACAAAAATTAATGAGACCCACAGTCTATTTGCAATGTGTTAATTTACTGCAATCAGACAACTTGCAAGGCTTTTTTGTGCAATAAATGTTCCCTAAATGCATTTGAAAACATGGTGCACTGAGTGTAACATGTAAGGGTTAACGGCCGACGAGGCTAGAACTCTGGCGACGAGCGCAACGAAGTTTAAAGCCCAGTTTGTTTTGAACGCTGACAGGCTGAAGGGAGGGGCGGGAAAAGTCTCATTGGCTCGGGCAGCACTGGAGAGCATGCATTCCGCTGGGTCCTAAACACCCTTTGTATCGGACGTAGGCTACAGTAGGCAAAATACGCTACATAAGGCAATGCCTTCATGAAACCGAAATCCGCGGATCTCCAGAATGCTCCGAACTGTGGTAAACGAACCGAACGGATTTGGATACAATTCGAATCCGCTGCAGGCCATCTAGCTGGCAAGCTACCATATAAGCCAATGGAGTGGTGGTATACGCGCTAATTGTATCCTAAAACTACCGTTTGAAAGCTTCAGTTAAGACCTACAATACTATGCATTGCATCGTTCGTGTAGCACATTTCAGATCAAACCGAGTCATTATAAACATATAAAAAGTTGTGTAGATAGCTGTAAAATATTCCTCGCTTCAAGCAGCCATGTTTTATTTAAAATTCCCGGTTTCGCTATGTGCTCTGGGATAGCCCTTGGAGGAGCAAGTGAGCTCTCAAATCATCTTAAAAATAAGGGGTACATAGCACTCAATCTTATCCCTTAATCTTGATCAAATTGGGTATTGAGACACCACTAGCTCTCACATGAACGCGCAACTTCAAGGGTAAGGGGGAAGATAAGGGGTAAGGGGAAGTATTGAGATTGGGCCTTACTCTTCAGAGCGTAGGCTTCTGCCCACTTGGTGAAATAATCAACCATCACACAAATGTATTGATTACCACTCTCTGTTGCACTGAGCCTCATAAGGTCCATTCCCACCAGCTCAAAAGGCTCGGATACCTCATTGATAATTACACATTAGCATAGAAAGTAGCTAGTATGTAAGCACATTTTGCTGCATAAGACCTTCAGTTGCACAAATAACCTCACCTCTATTGGGTGGTACTCAGCCTTTTCCTTGTTACTGGCCTGCTTCTTCTGGCACTCTGGACACTGGGCATCCTGAAGTCAAATATTACTCAAATCAATGCATCTCAGGCCTTTGGGAAGTGAAAGAGAATGAGTAGTTTGGTTTGACCGATCGTTAATTAGGCCCAGTGGCGCCGGAATGATTTCAGTGAGGGGGGGGGGGGGTGCATGCGTGTGCATGTGTCGAACAGTGCTTGACACCTCATCAGCATTATGATAAATCAATCAGTCCGTTTCCCGGGTCCGTCGGTCTTGAGATGATCAGTGTGATACGAGAGGGAATTACCTGACGTTAGGTGCCGTGGTTGTTCCAGCTGTGAGAATGTTTTGACCAATGAATGATCCTAGAACAGAGGTTTTGACTAGCCTACGTATCGGGGAAACCCCTCTTGCATTAAGACGGGGGCTTCAAAAAAATGTTTGGTGTCGTTCTGGGGCGCAGCATACCGACACAAACATATAATGCCAGTTCTTTCAGTCAATTAGTTTCCGCCAACTAAAGGGGGGTTGGACTGGAGTTCAGTGAAAGAGATCAACCTATTCTGTTCTTGATGCTTATGTCTCAGTCCGTGAGCTACTAAAATCTAGAGAAAGCCTCAGACGATTAGGCAAGCTGCTCCTCAAAATGCAACGTAGGATAAAGGGTAGACTATATGCACTTTATACGTTTTGAAGTCTCCTATCTGAGCTGACAGCTGAAGTTGCGGTTGGTCGGAGTCTCCAACACGTTTTCTAATTGAATTACCCTTAGTCCTATTCATCCCCAAATTGCAATTGCAATCCCCAAATTGCAGACTAGTTGGCCTGCCGCCAACTAGTCTGACCAAGATGGAATTAATTGTGCCATAAGAAATAATGCTTCACAATCAATTGTCAGTCATAGCTGTGTTTTGGGCATTACATGCATTAAACCAACATCGTCCATCTCAACCTGGTGCAATGAACTTAACAAGTTGGTAGCCCATTTTAGGCTAAATTCTCCGCGGAGCACAAAGCGAAATGAATGAAGCACAAAGGACCCAGCCTCCCTGACTTAAGCTTACTATTTTACATTACGAAGAAAGTAAATATTTCATCAATACAGGCAAAAAAAATATGAAATTGTTAACTACCAATGTAATTATTTTATGGGCAGGGGTGACCCTTGGCCTCGCGGCCTCATATTACCTCATATGTAGCTACCAATGTAATTGGTGGCTACATAGGTTCCGTCGCACCTGGCGCCGGGACCTATTACATTTGTGTAATTGGTAGCTACCTAGGTTCCGTCGCACCTGGCACTGGGACCCATGTAGCTACCAATTACGTTGGTAGCTACATATGAGGTAATATGAGCTAATTTAGGCCGTCATTTTTAAATAAACACAGTAAATTGGGGGGACCATTCTAACTTACCCATTTGCGAATGCCTCCATGCCAGGCCAGTAGTATCGGCTGATCACTGCATTGTGGGTCTTCTCGACACCGCAGTGACCACCGACACTGCTACAGTGCATTTCCTCAAATATGAGGTTGGCCTCGGCCGCCGAGCCAACGACCTTGGCCAAATGCTCCCTCCCCTGCCTTCTTCTACATATGTAGAATAGGTCTCCATCTGGTCAGAAAAGCTCAATTTAATGTTAACATTAGCGTTTTTTTTATTTGATTATTCACATAGTCATGTAATTTTTACTTACCCTGGAGCACGAAGTGGGAGGCTCTTCGTTTAATGATGAATCTCTGACGCTCTGTTGAAATATCAGGGTAACTATTATTGACTTTGTAGTCAATAAGTTCCTTAATAAGGATCGGATTCATTCTCTCTCTCTAACTCTATCTCTCGCTCTCTAACTAACTCTATCTCTCGCTCTCTAACTAACTCTATCTCTCGCTCTCTACTAAATCTCTCGCTCTCTATCTAACTCTATCTCTCGCTCTCTACTGTATCTAACTCTATCTCTTGCTCTCCATCTAATTCTATCAAACACTATCTAACGCTCTCTATCTCTTAACTCTTTCTAACGCACTCTATCTCGCTCTCTATCTCGCTTACTATCTCTATCTCGCTCTCTATCTCGTATACGCTACCTACTCCAACATCATTCTAACATTTGCGCCACCCTTATATAGTGCAATCAGCTTCTCGTAGGATGTTAATTTCCACACTCTGGGCCCTTTTTATGTGTCACTCCCACATGCAAGGCCGCCTTAATGCACAGGCTTACCTGAGCTGAAGCCCCAGGGCCTGCCAGGCCTGCCTATTTTTTTGGCCTCATGTTAAAGAAAACACCTACAATTATCATTGTTGTTTTTCGTCAATGAAATCGTAACATGCCTTCACTTAACGTAATAAGCCATAATATGAGTTGAAATAAATACTAACTAACCCTAATTACTAATACAATTACAAGTTTTCCTTGAACTCACCCCAATATGTATACTTAAAATCATATACTCTTACATTGTTAAGCTTATTTAAATTTAAAAAAAGGAGGACATCCTGAAAACTCAGGAGAGGGAAGCAGGAGGTCATAAGGCAGAGAAAAGAGAGTGAGCCAGAAAACAGGCCCTGATAGATGCTCTACAGTACTCTCTACTGTAATAAATGGTGAATTAAAGAACCACTTTAAAGATGTGATGAAAAATAATTGGCGACCAAAGTGATAGAATGAGCGCATAATAGGGTTGGGCAATCGCCTACAAGCTTCCATCGTCCGATAGTGCCCCCTAGTGATCGCCGATAGTCGATGCTATCGGGGGGGGGGGGGGGGTGCGAGCGCACGCAACTTTTTTTTAATAATTGTATAATAATAAATATTTTTAATAATTTATCACATTATAAAATTGCGGTTATATTTTTCAATTTTTTTCTTAAAAACGATACGGATGTTCTTCCCCTTGGACCAGCGTGAGCCTCCGCTGATTTAAGTTTCGATACGGCGGTTCCAGCGGCACAGCACATGACATGTTACACAAAATGGAGGCTATCTTAGTTAGTAAGACGACAGCAATTTCGCCCATATGGAAGTTTTTGGGATTCAAGCCAAATGAGAAAGGTGAACCTAAAGACGTCAACCAGCCGATATGTCGGCTTTGTAGAAGGATGATTCCGGTGAAGGATTCCCAGACAACAAATTTACACGGTCATTTGAGAGTGCATCACCCGGCAGATCATGCTTCTTTAGCGCCACGTGCCGCGGCCTCTGCTGTTGCTACAACCTCGCAGCAGCCCTCCATCCTGGGCGCCTTCTCAAGGAGAACCAAATACAAGCGAGACAGCCTTCGATGGAAGCAGTGTACCACAGCTGTGACCCGGTATTTATGTAAAGAAATGGTGTCCTTCAAGACGGTGGAGAAGACCACCTTCAAAGAAATGCTGGCAACGCTGGACAAGCAGTATGAGTTGCCTACGCGCAAATACTTTTCCCAAACTGCCATCCCCAATGTATACAATGAAACCAGAGCGTCGGTTGTCACCGAATTAAAATCGGCCTCCTTCATTGCCCTGACCTCAGACATGTGGTCATCCGTGAACATGACGCCATACATGTCTCTCACAGCCCATTATATAAGCAAAGACTGGCAACTGGAGGCGAAGTGTTTGGCCACATCCTTCGTCCCAGAAAATCAAACGAAAGATGTGCTGGCAGACGCCCTCAAAGTCGGCGCTCAAGAGTGGGGCATAGTGGAAGAGAAGATATTCTGCATCACAACCGACAATGGTGCAAACATTATTGCAGCCGTCCGGGAGCTCAAATGGCCCTGGTTGAACTGCTTTGGACATAATTTGAATGTGGCCATAAACAACGCACTTGATGGAGAAAAGGATCGCACTAGTCGTGCGTTTGGGGTCTGCCGGGCAATCAACGGCACCTTTTCTCATAGTTGGCAACGGAAACGGGAGCTGAGCAAAGCCCAGGATGAGCTACAACTCCCCAACCATGCTTTGATTACGGTAGGATTATTAGATTGTATTAGTAGGCTAGTGGTGTTATTATGAATAGGCAAATATTATTATGCAGGCTATTGGGCTAATCAGTCTTATTTTAAAAACAGGACTGTGCAACACGTTGGGGTTCGAAGTAGAAGATGGCAGAGATGATACTGGAACAGGCCGCAGCAATCAAGAGGGTTTTCGCAAACGACGGAAGCCGCCGTCCCCTGCCAAACCTGACGTGGCAAGATGAAGCTGTGCTGGAGGCAGTGAACAAAGCTTTAAAACCTCTTTCCGACTTTACGGACATACTGTCTGGCGAAAACCATGTGACAGTCTCTTCCTTGCTGCCCACGCTACAATTATTGAAAGACAACGTCTTGAAGGAAGACGACGATGACGTCCGGATGACGTCCGTCATTAAAAGCGGGGTGCTGCTGGAACTAGATAACAAATACGACAATGAAGCGTCATTAAAATTAATGCACTTATCTGCTCTCCTCGACCCCCGCTACAAGGGCGACCATATCGATGCCGTTTCCCTCGACAGCACGACAGTTCAATTGGAGGCAGAGATGGTGTCATTCTGCAGGAGGCAGACCACCGGACAGGTAAGGGTCAGAGTGGAGGATGTTGAGACGGAGCAGCCAGTGGCACCTATTCCACCACCACCACCACCTAAGAAAATAAAACCTTCCCTGGGTAGCCTTTTGAGAAAGGCGAAGCAACCTGTGACACTCACTGAGGAGCAACGGGCAAACGCAGAAGTAACAGCCTACCTGCAAGAAGGTGCACTGGATGGGGACAGTGACCCACTCGCATGGTGGAAGGCAAACGAGAACCGCTTTCCATTAATGGCCAAGATTGCGAGTAAATATCTTTGTATATGCGCTACTAGTTCACCTTCTGAGCGTGTATTTAGAACTGCAGGCAACGTTGTCACGCCACTGAGGAGCTTGTTGAAGCCAGAAAAGGTGAATATGCTGGTGTTCTTGTCCAGAAACCTGTAGGCTATGCACACACTTTAAAATGTGTATTTATTATTAGGCTTTTAGGCATACATTTGGATTATTTCGTTCCTCTGAATCCAAATTAGGTTCTTTCGATTGGTTCTACAGTCTGCAATAGTCCTAGCAAATGTTGTGCCCATTTTTATTTTATTTGCTCTGAAATAATTTATTTTAATTTTTTAATTTGCGAAATGGACACTTAGACTTAATTTTAAATTGTATTTATTATTATGCTTTTAGGCCTACTTGCACTGCACAATACAATTGGACCATTATTGTTTGTCAGCTAAAGCTTGTAAACATTGGATTATTTCGTTCCTTTGAATCCAAATTTCGTTTTCTTTCGACTGCGTTCTGCAGTCTGCAATAGGCCTAGCCAATTTTGTGCCCATTTCTATTTTATTTGCTCTGCCAGCATTTTTTTTTCGTTTTAAAAAAGTTTTGTAAAGACTTCGCCATCTGTTATACTTGCGTTATGTTCAATACTCTGTTATAATTGTTCTTTAAAAGCGTTTTGTAAGTGGGCCTACATATATAGTAGCCTGGTTCTACCAGACTCTCGTACTTCACTTCATTTCATTTCATTTGTACAGAGAGTCTGGACCTAATCAATTGACAAACGTTAACTCACTTGAAGGCGGGTGTCTGTTGAAGTTTAAAATGATTGGATCTGCCCAGTGCCACTCTGGATCTGCCATAACCAATCGCTAACGTTTGGTTGTGACGTATGTCATGCGCCGGGAATCACGCGCAGGTTGTACACAAACCAAACACCTTGCGCGTCTGCACGAAAATGTCCGTCAACGACAGCTGCAGGTTTTGTTCGTCGAATTTAATTTATCAGGGAAAAATTGCACATTGTAAATCAACTACCGACCTACAACAACAACTCAAACTGGCGTACGACTTTATCGTCATTGTTCTCAGACACGCCCTCTGTTCGCTGATTGGCGGCCGCTGTGGCGGCACCAGAAAACCAAATTACATACAGCAGGTCCAGACCTAGTACTGAAGGGAAATTCAAATTGAGCGGAAGTACTTAGGCGGGCGGAGCCAGGCTACATATATAGCCTACTTTGAAACGAATGTCTTATTATTCTGTCTCTTCTCCAAATAAACCCGGCAACCTTTTGACTTGGATGTTTTTATGTGAACGTCAATGGGACTGTCTTATGCACACCGACATAATTATATGAAATTGTCTCGTTCTAATATTTCATTAGTTTGATCATATAGCCTGATATCATAAACTCCTAAATCATTTCAAAAATATATACATCGCCCCGTAAGCTGTGCGCGCAGCCTTTGCCATTGCGCTGCAGGGTAGGCTAATATGGTGAAAGAAAACACAGGCTTTGAGTATAGTTACACATATCAGTGTTTCCCTTACAAATGAGAATGAATTGTGAAACATTTTCCCCTGCTCAAGCAGATTTTTTTCTATTTAATTCTTCTTTTCAAAGTTTTTCAAAGTGACATGTGCAGCGGGGTGTGATGTCATTTCGCCGTGCGAGCAGAGCGGTAGGTTTCGAGCCCCTCCCCTCTCCTCGTAGCAGTGAGTGAATACGGCAGGTCAGCGCTACATAGTGTGTTTCCACCTGTGCCAGTTAACTTCAATTACAATTTGCGGGGCTTTTTAAGTTGTAAAAAAAAGCCACCACAGCGCCGTTTTTCATTTTTTTTTATTATTAAAAAAATTATCGCCTTTTTATCGGCAACTTGAGACGATCGACGATGGAATCCATCTATCGGCGATAGTCGATAGAATCGACTATCGGCCCATCCCTAGCGCATAACAGTGTTTTGGGCTATTTTCAAGCAGTGGAGGGAAACACAACATTAGGTTTTGAATAACTGGATATAAAGGAGTCTTATTTTTGGAAACGCGACCAATGCATGGTCTTAACTACATGGATAGTATGGTCACAAGTTGAAAAGAGCCACGAGCTGCAACCGTCTGCAACGCATCGTCCGCGACCCGCAAATTTTAAAAAGAGCCACGAGCTGCAACCAGCTGCATCGCATCATCCGCGACACGCGGAATTTAAAGAGCCACGAGCTGCAACCGGCTGCAACGCATCGTCCGCGACCCGCGGAATTTAAAGAGCCACGAGCTGCAACCGGCTGCAACGCATCGTCCGCGACCCGCGGAATTTAAAGAGCCATGAGCTCCAACCGGCTTCAACGCATCATCGTCATCTAAGTAAATATGGCTGAAAGCGAAACGGAGGAGCTGGTGATTGCTCTCATTTCATGTTCATTTCAAAATTATATGCGTTCATTTTCCACTTATTGTTTTATGTTTTAATAGCAAGTATCTGTGCACACACTTGGAAGATTTTTCTTTATTTAAAATAGCCATGCCTAATACTGGACGTATTTCCCTAATTCACAGTATCCGTTTCTTTATTAACAAGACACCACCAATTTTTATTTCATTAAGAGAAGTATACGTCATTACACAGAAGATTTTTTTCTTTTTTAAAGTCTCTGCAGCTACAACATTATGTTGTATGATTAGTTTTGCACAATAAATGTTCTCAAAACGACATACATTTAGCAGTTTAGCTTTCCTTAGAGTCTATGTAACCTGTTCTGAAATGGTTCTATTATGATTTATATATCGTGATATATATCGTTATCGCAATAGGTTGCATGTATATCGCAATATGGATTTTAGGCCATATCGCCCATCCCTAGTTTGAATCCCGTAATGTACAGGGCTCCAGACTAACTTTTTCCTTGGGTGCACTGGTGCGCCTACATTTTTAATTTGGGTGCACCAGCACGTATTTATGGTGCACCCTAGTTTTGAGTTGTTGAGGGGGAGGGGGGGGGGGGGGGTTGGACCGTGCCTGCCTTGCGCTGAGTTGTTGACGGGGGGGGGGGGGGAGGTTGGACCGTGCCTGCCTTGCTCTGAGTTGTTGAGGGGGGGGGGGATTATTTAATGCCTTAAATAAATGCCGAATCTGTATCTCTAATAAAGAATATCGTCAGACAATGCCAAGGGATCGGTTCTGTCCTGAAAAACCCTCCATGGGAACACCCACAAATGGTGATGCCATTATCGGAGGAGGGGCTAGGAAGCTGCGCACGCCGATATAAGTAGCCGATCTCCGGGTAGACTTGCTGAAAAGCTGCTCCCGACCAGGTTTGGTTGCGAGCGTAAGTCACCATGGTGATACAGCGACGCTTAAAGAGATCGACTTTCATGGTACAGCTAACCCAGGCTTTCAGCTCAACATACCTCGCTAACCCTCTAATCGAGCTTCGTAGTACAGGCCCCTGGATTGGGCTTTGCGTGTTTGTTTACCGGTGTTGCGTGTTCCAACGGTTTATTAGGTGTCTAATAAATCGCTGTCTAATCAATACTTCATTCACTGCCTCTTCCGTGGTTATTACAATATTATGAATAGACTGCTCTGTAAAAAAATAAATAATAATAATTATACCAGATACATTTTCAGTCGCACCCCGAATTCTAGGCGCATGTGCGCCCAAATTAGGCGCACTCTGGAGCCCTGATGTATCATATTTTAAACATTCATTTTCCATTTATTTCGGCTTAAAACGGTTCTACGTGACAAGTTTCTTCCAATTACACTCCAAATACGAATAAGATTGGAATGTTTTTGACATTTTATTGAATAACAAATCAAACAGGATTTCGCAAGGACAGCTACGCCTCTGGTCCAGATTTCCAACATCTGGCGTAGCCACAACAACAAGCAACGCATTCGGCTGAGGGTCACCAGTTAACACGGTCACGACTTGAAGTGAAACACCGGGCAACGCGGGCACCGCAGACCGGGATTACCGCTAGGGCCCGACCGATTCATCGGCCTGCCGATTTAATCGGCCGATTATAGCCTTTTTGAAAATAATCAACATCTGCCAAAAAGACGCAGATTACAACCGATTTTATTTTTTTATTTTAGAAATGTTATTGCGCATAGTATCCTGCAGATTGCGCTCCTACTCGCCTTGCTAACTAACAACTTTAGCTGGAGTAAAAAAGAGGAGATTGAATTTTATCGTACAACATGAAAGCACGGTCGCTCAGGCAGCTGCTCGCTCGCCTCACCAATGTACACAAGACCCGTTGTTTGAGCATGTTGTGCCCGTTTTTCTTTAGGTCCCAGGCCATGTTAATTTGTTATACTGTAGACTCTAACGGTGAGACCATACTGCTGGACGTGTCATTCACTGCTCACTAGCGCAGCACATTGGAAGTTTTATAGGCTTTTTTTTGTTTTGATTTTAATCGGCCCAATTAATCGTAATCGTAATTTTTCTCTGAAAATAATCGGCATCGGCACTCAAAAATCAATATCGGTCGGGCCCTAATTACCGCGACTCGGGCAACGTGGGAGATCGCATGCAGAGGTCTATATATATATATCAGTGGAGGCTTCTCCAATGAGGAGAGGGAGGAAGATCCTCCTTAACATTGTTGAGAATAAAACATGTAGATTGCCCAGACTACTGTAACAGGGTATATGCAGGAATCATAGAGATGAATTTACTACCTTTTTTACTACCTCCACAATATTTTTTACTACCAACACGACATCAAGCAGCGGGGCGGGGGGTATGCAAAGCACCACTTACTACTTACTATAAGGTATAAATGTGACACTGCCGCGATCCCTGTAGCCCTAGTGCTGCTGCTGCTAGCACCGCAAAACAACGACATAGAGAGTAGAGGTCTTCACTCCCACGGGACGCGACGCAAAATAGTGCAGCGCGGGACAAAAAATTAAAGCTCATTGCGGGTGCGGGATGATACACTGCACTCCCGCAAATCAAATATGAGGGTAAAGTAAACTATACAAATTATCATGAAGCCCTCATCAATAAGCAAAACCTACTTTTTCAACAACTTCTCCTTCATGGTCGAAGCAGCAGCTGATTCTTTTACCTTTCTATTTTAATTGAGACGTGTAGTGTTGGCTCGTTCGTTCGCGAACCGGTTCGAATGACCGAGTCTTTAGGACGAACGAACCAAACTGGTTCGTCTCTCTCGTTCGTTCGGTCGTCTCGTTCGTTCGTTCGTGAACGAACGAGTTTACGGTAGCACTAACTCCACTGAGTCTGACTGACTCAACTGAGAACCGTGCAATGGCATGCATTCCATGATGCGATTCACCGTTACCGGAAACTAGGCTGAATCGCGAACGACTCCTCCACGTTCGGTGGGTCGCAGAATTCGGTGGGTCGCAGAATCCAAAACCACCGACGCCAACTCTAACGGCTACTCAGTTCAGGTCCTGTAAGCATCGTATACTGTATTTTTTAGGCTAGATGAAGTTAAAACATGTAAACAAAAAAATGGAAGATCATTTTATATTACTACCAAGTCTAATTGCGTTTGTTACCTTTTACTACCTTTCAAGGGCCTTAATTTTACATTTTATTTTTTACTACCTTTTACTACCGCGCGGACACCCTGTGTAATGAATTAATGCCCTTAAATATGACTACTTTAATGCCTTTGAATATATAATGTTAGTTTCCCTGGGTAAAGGGACATTATCACCCCCTATCGCCTTTTGACAACATTTCAGGGAGGAAGGTCCTCCCTCAGCCTCCGTTGACTCCCATTCATTTCCCAAAAGTACTGGCGGCCGGTGAATAACATGGGTTTCAATGGGAGAGAGGAGTTAAGTCCTCCTCTGAGTGGGTGTGACCTTACAGGCGTCTGATTCGCGCAAACATCTAGTCGCGTTGCGCTATGAACCAATCAGCAGGATCCCTGGCTGGTGAGCAGTGTTGCCAGATTAGACAGATTTCCCACCCAATTGGGCTACTTTTAACCTCTTAAGAGGTTAATCTAGGGCTGGGCGATATTGCCTAAAAAAAAAATCCCAGATTTCTTCACCAAATATCCGATTTCCGATT
Organism: Gadus macrocephalus; assembly: GCF_031168955.1. Lineage (NCBI taxonomy): Eukaryota > Metazoa > Chordata > Actinopteri > Gadiformes > Gadidae > Gadus > Gadus macrocephalus. Next base: position 3,200,086 of record NC_082404.1, on the reverse strand, counting down.
TAAATCGATTTTCTGACCCTAGCCCCCCCCCCCCCAGACCCAATCATATGCAGAGGACAAATAATTAGTTGTTCCAAAATAATATATTTCCTTTTATTATTTTGATTTCCCCCCTTGGGGTTTAAGTGCAATCAAGAACAACTTGCCAAAAAGGCATTATGGCAGTAAACAGTGTAACATGTAACATAACATAAAATACAATCAAATATTTCTGTAAACATGAAATATTAATAATAATAAGAGGTTGTTCTGATAAAGTGCCCAAATAACATTCAACAAAGCATTAAATCAGTGCATGAGAGCATAAGGTGCTTTTTTAAGTTGGAACATAAGTAAGTAAGAACATGCGCTTCGTTAAACATTTTTAGCCAGGAAGACAAGCCTGTCTACGACCTCTGGCTTTAGACATGCCCGGTGGCATGTAACAATGGCCCCCCCGACACTGAAAACCCTCTCTGAGGGCGCACTTGTTGCTGGGATTGAGAGGTATTTTTTTGCCAGGACACTTAGTCTAGGAAAATTCGGTTGGTGGCGCTTCCACCACTCAAGAGGATTGGTGTCTGGGTCTACGTCAGGGGTCAATAAGTAGGATTTCAGCTCAGTCTCCATCTTTTCTTCCTCTGACTGGTTGGGAGATGACACTGCATTATTTTTGAAGGCTGCTAAAGTCATCTTCTTCTTTGGTGGAGGCTGTGCATCTTCTTGGCGCACCTGTACAGCTGTGCAAGGCTGCTGTGGTGTACTGTTGTTGGCAGGAGACATCAGCTCAGCAAGAGCTCTGTTTTTGACCTGTTCCACATTGTCTGGGTCAATGTAGGTTGTGCGGAACCTTGGGTCAACCAGTGAGCACATGTCCAAGATTTCATCTTTTACAGGGTTGCTGTATTTTTTGTCAAGGTACTGCATGATATTTCCTTTTATTGTTTTCGTGAGCTCTGTGTCTTCCTCCTCTGGCTGTAGGAGACTGGTTTTGAACAGATGGAGCACTGGTTTAATGTAGGAAACACTGACATAAGACTCCCCGGAGAGTGCATCAGTGAATTCTTGGAGGGATTTTACCAGGCATGCAAACTGGCTCGGGGTGAAAAAGGTGAGAATGATGCGTGAGCTGAGAAAAACACAGACCCACTATAGGGTTCCAGGTTTATACTCCGGGGAGTTTTCTTTTACATTTTTTATTACTTTTGTAATGTATTAGGGTTAGTCACAAGCTAAAAAAAATTACAGGACTGCGCACAATTACGAACAAAGCATTAATTTATTATGTGCAAGGGCAGCCCCAATTGGTACATAACTTATTACAAAATTAAGAAAGAATATTGAGAAGAATAAAAAGAGGTGGGAGGACAGGGCAATAGGAGTATGCCATTATTTATTTTTCTTCTTGGCCTGGACCAGTGTCTCAAGGGCCCGCTTTCCTCTCGGCTATATCGACTAGTATGTATCAACACAACTGGTGACCCGCTGAAAAATTCTCTTTTGGTGCGTTTCCACCGGAGGGTGCGTTCGGTTCGCTAAGTTGCGGCACGGTTCGCGTTTCCACCGCCAAAAGTGGGCGTGACATGGGGATAAAAACAAGCCGCGAGGTATAATTCTGGACAATGGACGTGTCGCGTAAAACGTTAGCTTGGGCGAACAAGGAGGTGGAGCATGGACCTATTAAAGAAGGCAATACTTTATAAAAGCATGCAATTGTGATGTAGAACAAAATAAAAACAAAACAAAGTGCTTGCATGACATTGAAGCCTATAGCGATCGTTACTTAACTTGTGTGGTGGTGCCTTATCACCATGGCAACGCGATTGCACTCTCATTGGCTGAACGATGAGAACGTTTTAGATAGTATAAGGTCGCGGGGAGACGAAGCTCTGTTCGTTTGTATTTACGTGACCATATTTTTGTTATGTTTGTTTTGGGAATCAGTTCTCGTCGTTCACCTTCGGGATGTTTACGTAGCTGCCGCGGCGATCGACATCCGGCCTACCATGAGGGTACTGTTGGCGGTGGAAACGAGGCATTTAAAGGCTCCGCTGGGCTCACGCTTGGCCGTTTCAGATGGTAGGCGACTTTCCGCTCGCGCTGTCGGCTGGCCTCGCGGCTTCACGAGCGAGCGCATGCGTTCGACGAGCACGGAAGCGACAGTTCCACGGGAGTGCGCCCACTTGTCGTGCCGCCTGACAGAATGCTGCGCCTTCTCTCTGTCCGCTCGCCTCTCCATTGAGAATGCATTAGCAGGCGCTACAAGGACTCCATGGCTGGCCATCAGACCCCCCCCCCCCCCAAATGCTTTCTCAACGGATCTCCACGAATCACACAAGTGGTCAATTTTGTCTTCAAAACGGCGAATTTCGCCGAAAGGTGACTAGTTTGCATGCCTGTTTTACTGCTTTATTTGTTGACTCCAACACATCCAGATCTTGCCAAGTGGGCACAAGATAGCGACTTTTCTTGTCCGAACCCAGGACACGGACTACAGCCTTCTCTTGTTCCAGAAATCTCTCTATCATCCTTTGGCGTGAACCCCATCTGGTCGGGGACTCCGTTATCAGCTGATGAGTGGGTAGACCAAGCTCTGCCTGTACTTCAGTCATGTCTCTTCTTTTTTTCCAGCTGTAAGAAAAGGCAGAGACAGCCTTTTTGCATACCCCGATAGTACGAACTATCCGTGGGTCCTTCACACCATTCTCTGTAGTAAATGAATACATAAATCAAATACATTTTAGTGTTAACACTACATTCACAAACTTGTTGTCTTGCTACAATTACTGCAAAATATGAATGTACATGCACAAAGGGCATACACACAATGTATAACACTATTAGATAAGTAGATAGATACATACAGAGCGAACTTCAAGATTTAAATGCACATTTGGTCAAAATATTGGCTTGATATAATGTATTAATTACATGATGCATTTATTGTCTTGAGAATGGAAAAAAGATCACTTGATTCATAGCCATTATTTAGACTTACCGATAGCATTGTGCAATCTGTGTCCAAAGCACTGGAGGTTGGGCCACGCATTGTCCTTCAGAGCTTTGATCATGTTGCTGCCGCTATTAGTTGTCATGCAAATGAGTCGGTCTTCGGCAAGGTTCCATGAATTTAGGGCATCTCTTAGCCCCTGGGCTATTATTTCACCTGTGTGGTCCTCTGGAAAGTATGCCGTTTGAAGGCAGATGCTTCGCAGAGTCCAATCGTTAGTGATAAAGTGCACAGTAAGACTCATGTATGGTTGCATCGTCCGACTTGACCATAAATCTGTGGTGGCAGAATAAAAGGACACCTCTTCCAACTCCTTTGCGATCCGTTGTCTCGTGCTATTATATAGTTGGGGCAAGGCAACGTCGGAGAAAATTTTTCGGCCTGGTAGCACATACTTGGGGTCCAAAACTTTTTTCATACACTAGACCTTGTTCTGTCCCATGGCTTAAATGTGTGTATTAGTGAAATTTGTGATGTGCCGATTTCAGAACATTTACCGGTGATGTTCACTCTGACTCTGCCTGGCGCTCAGGCTTCAACGCGCGCCCCGGCGCGCGCTGAATCCGTTGACCGCGTCACAGTTTTCCGTCTCTTTTATTGACTCTATGCCTCCCGCAAGTGACTTAGAAAATACATCTGCGGAGGAGATACTCAGTTCTTTTAATTCTACCTGCTCTAATATTCTGGACTTGATTGCACCTTTTAAAGATAGACGCCCCAAACCTGTCACTGAGCCGTGGCTCAATGATCACACTCGTACTCTTAGACGCACATGTAGGCGTGCCGAGAGAAAATGGAAGAGGGACAAACTCTATGTCTCCCTTGGGATTTTAAGAGACGGTTTAGCAAAATACCAGAAAGCCGTAAAATCTGCGAAAACCCAATTCATATCCAACCTTGTGTCCAAAAACAGCCAGGTTCTTTTTGGCACTCTAAAAAATCTCATTAATCCCTGCAACTCTCCTGCTCTAAATCTGACCTCGCGAACGCAAACCAATTCCAAATAACGGATGACACCGTGCCTTTCTTAGGAACATAATCTTCCCGACTCGATGCCATGTTTGTTTGTGCATCACTTTGGTAAATGCTCGCTCTGTGCGGGGGGGGGGCTGAGCTCATTCCGAACTACGGGAGCTGAGAGGGAAGCGTTGGCGGATGTTGAAGAGAAAACCGATTTTCATTTAAACAAATCGACGTGAGCTACACACTCGAGTTAATCGATAAAATCGGTTTATCGCCCAGCCCTAGGTTAATCATAGGCGCTTATTAATCATAGGCGATTTTAATATCCATGTGTGTTGCGACTCCCGGCCCTTAGTTAAAGACTTCTTGAATCTCATTGGCTCTTTTAACCTCACACAGTCCGTTACTGCCCCGACGCATGAAAAGGGTCATACACTAGACCTTGTTCTGTCCCATGGCTTAAATGTGTGTATTAGTGAAATTTGTGATGTGCCGATTTCAGAACATTTACCGGTGATGTTCACTCTGACTCTGCCTGGCGCTCAGGCTTCAACGCGCGCCCCGGCGCGCGCTGAATCCGTTGACCGCGTCACAGTTTTCCGTCTCTTTTATTGACTCTATGCCTCCCGCAAGTGACTTAGAAAATACATCTGCGGAGGAGATACTCAGTTCTTTTAATTCTACCTGCTCTAATATTCTGGACTTGATTGCACCTTTTAAAGATAGACGCCCCAAACCTGTCACTGAGCCGTGGCTCAATGATCACACTCGTACTCTTAGACGCACATGTAGGCGTGCCGAGAGAAAATGGAAGAGGGACAAACTCTATGTCTCCCTTGGGATTTTAAGAGACGGTTTAGCAAAATACCAGAAAGCCGTAAAATCTGCGAAAACCCAATTCATATCCAACCTTGTGTCCAAAAACAGCCAGGTTCTTTTTGGCACTCTAAAAAATCTCATTAATCCCTGCAACTCTCCTGCTGTTGTGCCATCACTCCCCTTATGTGAACAATTTCTTACGTTCTTTATCGATAAAATCTCTGCCATCAAGTCTTCACCTCCTCTGTCCACCGTAGATCCAGCGGCATCTCCTGTATGCCCTACTGTCTTCGAGCAGTTCTACCCACTGTCGCTCTCTGAGCTATCGGAGGTGGTTACAAAATTGAGACCGTCAGAATATCCGCTAGACAGTATTCCTGCCAGATTATTGAAAGACGTGTCTAACACTGTTGGCCCATACATTTTAACGTTAATAAACACCTGCCTTGCCTCAGGCTGTGTTCCATCTGTTTTTAAACATGCTATAGTCCAGCCCATTATCAAAAAACACAACCTCGACTCCTGTTCTCTCCAGCTTTAGGCCTATCTCTAAGCTTCCCTTCCTCTCTAAAGTGTTAGAAAAAGTGGTTTTAGACCAACTTCAGCTACACCTGGATCTTAATGATATACAGAAAAGTTTCAGTCTGGTTTTAAATCACGCCACAGCACAGAAACTTCTTTTAACTGTTGACTCGGGGAGCTCTGCTGCGCTCGTGCTTTTAGACTTGACTGCTGCCTTTGACACAGTCGACCACCAGATTATTTTATCCCGCCTGGAACTCTGTGTTGGTATTACTGGAAATGTCCTAAAATGGTTCAAGTCATATCTGTCAAAGAGAACCTTCTCTGTTCATCTAGGCCAGTACTCCTCAGCTGCAGCCCCACTAGTCTGTGGGGTCCCCCAAGGCTCTATTTTATCTCCAATTCTTTTTGCGTTATATCTGCTTCCCCTAGGTTCCATTTTTTAAAAACACAACATTTCGTTCCACTGCTTTGCAGATGACCTACAAATCTACCTGTCGTTAAAATCAAACAAAGACTCAACAAATGCATTGTCAAACTGTCTGAAAGATGTGAAAACCTGGTTGGAACTTGTTGAAGCCGTATCTCCCATCAAAGGACTTTGAAAGAGTCATTCACCTGTTCATAATGTCCCGTTTAGACTACTGTAATTCTCTATATTTTGGTGTGCAGGCTCCGTCGCCTGCAACTGGTCCAAAATGCTGCTGCACGTCTCCTCACTGGAAAAAGGCAATATGACCACATTACCCCTGTCCTGGCCTTTCTCCACTGGCTTCCTGTGGTTTTTAGAATTAAATTCCAAATCCTGTTTACTTTTATCTCTACATGGGCTGGCACCTAAATATTTGTCAGAGCTGGACTGCATCCATGCTCCATCTAGAGAAATTCGGTCAGCTCAGCAGGTGCTGCTGGATGTACATAGGTGCAGACAAAAAACAAAAGGCGACAGAGCCTTCGCTGTGGCCGCTCCTAATCTTTGGAACAGTCTCCCCCTGAGTCTGAGATCTGCCCAGTCTATAGACCAGTTCAAAACGCAACTAAAGACTCACTTTTTTACATTGGCTTTTAATACAGATTAAGATTTTATTTTATCTTATTCATTGTGGTTGCTAATATGCAATTTTAAGCCTTCTTGTTCTTTATATTGTATTTGTGTACAGCACTTTGGTCAACTACTGTTGTTTTAAAATGTGCTATATAAATAAACTTGACTTGACTTAAGGCTGGGCGGGATCATTGGGCGGGAAATTTACCCAATCTGGCAACGCTGTCGATAACAAACAAACCCGCTCTGCCTGCATTGCTGCTCAGTTGGAGACGCAAAGGAGGTGAAAACATCTGAAGGATAACGAGATTCTAACATTTGCGAATAAAGTGTACAATGGAAACATTGGAAACAGGACATTGTTCATGTTTAATTACACAAAGCATTCCATTCATTGAGTTACAGTGCTAAGTTAGCGACCAAAGGAAAAGGTAGACCACTTCGCAAAATCGAGATCACCAAAAGTAATGGCAACGTCAGTGTTGTGGGTGCTACATGGTTTGCTAGGTACTCATGGCTTACTGGTAGCATTACTAGCAATCGACTGTAATCCTGGCTGTTTGCTAATGAATAATGGCAAATCTCCAACGTGGGCTGTTCATGGTATCCCTGAGGTGAAAAATCTTGATAGGGCAACCAAACGCCACCACTAGTGTCAAGTTCACGTTGGTGCTGCTATGCGACTTTCCTTGCTAGGCACCATGCCCATAGATCAGGTTGAATCTAGAATAATGTTCTCGTTCTTTTACTAGTTTGTTACTCTCACCGTTCTGTTTGATATTGTGGAAATGGTGTGGAACGGTTGAATGATTCAGAGCATGATGCATTTTAAATGGCATCACTTTTGGTCAGTCTTTTCTGAAAACAATTGTGACTGAAAATAAACATAGCTAAATTACAACCAATAACTTCAGTCATTGAGGGCAAAAATAGGCCCAGATTTTTTTTATTTGCTTTTACAAATCAATAGTAGGCCTCAGGGCTCCAGAGTGCACCTAGAATTCGGGGTAGTGCGACCAAATATTTTATTTGGTCGCACCGGTGCGACTGAAAATGTATCTGGTATAAAAAAAAAAAATTACCATGCTAACTGGTGACCCTCAGCCGAATGCTTCGCTTGTTGTCGTGGCTACGCCAGATGTTGGAAATCGGGACCAGAAACTTGGCTGTCCTTGCGATTGCCTCTTTGATTTGTTATTCAATAAAATGTCAAAAACATTACAATCTCATTCGTTTTTGGAGTGTAATTGGAAGAAACGTGTCAAGTAGAACCGTTTTAAGCTGAAAAAAATGGAAAATGAATGTTTAAAATATGATACACTACGGGATTCGAATTCACACCATTGTGGGGAAAGAAATAACAAACCGCAATTCCATTCCATTGTGCCGTTGACCCACTGGGGAAACAGCCGCCGTAGTATAATAGAATTCACAAATACTTCTTGAAAACACGAAAGGCAGCCAGATCAACTTATGACCCTACTTTCCATGTAGTTATGACCATGCATTGGTCGCGTATCCAAAAAATAAGACTCCTTTACATCCAGTTAATCCAAACCTAATGTTGTGTTGCCCTCCACTGCTTGAAACTAGCCAAAAACACTGTTATGCGCTCATTCTATCATTTCGGTCGCCTGATGTGGTGTTGTCGCGTCCTCCTTCTTTATATCCTCTCTGTAAGCAAAGCAGCGAATTCGGAAATCAATGTGACGCAAGGCGATACCACTTTGAGACACGTTTATTCACATGAAAACAAATATCACGAGATTCGAACTCATACCATTGTGGGGAAAAATATACCAATCCGCAATTCCATTCCATTGTGCCGTTGACCCACTGGGGAATTCGCTGCCGTAGTATAATAGAATTCGCAAATACTTCTTGAAAACACGAAGGCAGCCAGATCAACTTGTGATCCTACTTTCCATGTAGTTATGACCATGCAATGGTCGCGTTTCTAAAAAATAAGACGCCTTTACATCCAGTTAATCCAAACCTAATGTTGTGTTGCCCTCCACTGCTTGAAACTAGCCTAAAACACTGTTATGCACTCATTCTATCATTTCGGTCGCCTGATGTGGTGTTGTCGCGTCCTCCTCTATATAGGCCTACTCTCTGTAAGCAAAGCAGCGACTTCTGAAATCAATGTGACGCAAGGCGATATCTCTTTGAGCCACAATTTTTATTCAAATCAACAAAGCATACGTAGGCCTACAGGTTGCCCAAGGGATGACAACGGCCCTGACTCCAGTTATTTCAGTAAAGTAGCCTAAACGAGCACAAAAGTGCCACACACCGTTCAAATAAGAATAATTATTCACAGTGTCATATCGAAGTAGAGATTATTCGAACGCATTGATAAATTACATGATACATGATACAAATCCCAACAAACAGAGAAAGACTAGGATTTTGGAACAAAGGATGGATTGCATTGGCGCTTTTCTGAGTGGCCATAAATGGGGTTAACAGACGCTTTTATCCAAAGTGACTTACAATAAGTAAATTTCTCAGAAGAAACAGAAATAATATCTCACTTTCGGTACAGTAAGTAGGCCTATGTTCATAGAACCAAGAGCCAAGCATCAACAATGGCAAGGTTAACCCATTCCCTGTACCTATAAAACAAATAAATAGGCCTAATAAATAAATAAATAATACTAAAAATAAATTGCAAGAGCCTTCCTCCTGTGGCTCATTGGCAGGCTGGGCAAAGAAAATGGATATCCGTGTTGGGCCTTCCAACACACACCCAATGGAACCAGAGTGCACACTGTGTGCATTCAATCTGAAAGAAGGTAGATCAATTAGATATTTGTTTCACTAAAGATCGCACTTTAGACTTTACTTTGAAGGCTGACGCCTCTGAGGGGCTGCTTTCTTCCCCACAAAAACGGCAGAGTTCTGTCAGCTCATCTGTTAAATTATTTTCAAATTGCACAATGGATTAAGTAGGCTAGGGAAATGTTTGTGAGGTCCATATACAGTTGATTGAAGCGTAGCCTACCAGAATCCTCAACCAATTTGCTGCCCATTTCTGTTTGAATGGAGTTGATGCCCTCCTCTGTGACATCAAACTCCATCGGATCTCCTCTTAATAGCAGCTCTGCTATCTTAAAATACAGGTTAGTATTAGGCCGAATCTCGATTCTTCCCCTTGCCCCTTTTGCTTTGTCTTTGTCTTTGTCTTAACCCTAGCACTTGCAAGTGTAAGGGCCAAGGGCTGAGATCTTTCCCCTATGAAATGAGACGCCACTCGGTTTCGGGTACGTCATCATTCATCGTCGCCAGCTGGCTTCCCCGTCACCAGAGCGCCGAAACGCCAATAAAAGCCAGAGTGTCCACGGTTCGGTTCAGATAACCGTTTTGGGCCTCGGTTTCGGATACGGTTCGGATTAGGATCATGTCCGTGATAGTAAAAAGGCGGACTTTTTTTGACGGAGGGTTTGGGGGAGAAACACAAAAATGAATGAGACCCACAGGCTATTTGCAATGTTTTAATTGACTGCAATCAGACAACTTGCAAGGCTTTTTTGTGCAATAAATGTTCCCCTAAATGCATTTGAAAACATGGTGCACTGAGTGTAACATGTAAGGGATAACGGCCGACGAGGCTTAGAACTCTGGCGACGAGCGCAACGAAGTTTAAAGCCCAGTTTGTTTTGAACGCTGACAGGCTGAAGGGAGGGGCGGGAAAAGTCTCATTGGCTCGGGCAGCACTGGAGAGAATGCATTCCGCTGGGTCCTAAACACCCTTTGTATCGGACGTAGGCTACAGTAGGCAAAGTAGGCCTACGCTACATAAGGCAATGCCTTCATGAAACCGAAATCCGCGGATCTCCAGAATGCTCCGAACTGTGGTAAACGAACCGAACGGATTCGGATACAATTCGAATCCGCTGCAGGCCCTGTAGCATCTAGCTGGCAAGCTACCATATAAGCCAATGGAGTGGTGGTATACGCGCTAATTGTATCCTAAAACTACCGTTTGAAAGCTTCAGTTAAGACCTACAATACTATGCATCGTTCGTGTAGCACATTTCAGATCAAACCGAGTCTTTATAAACATATAAAAAGTTGTGTAGATAGCTGTAAAATATTCCTCGCTTCAAGAAGCCATGTTTTTTTGAAAAATCCCGGTTTCGCTATGTGCTCTGGGATAGCCCTTGGAGGAGCAAGTGAGCTCTCAAATCATCTTAAAAATAAGGGGTAAATAGCACTCAATCTTATCCCTTAATCTTGATCAAATTGGGTATTGAGACACCACTAGCTCTCACATGAACGCGCAACTTCAAGGGTAAGGGGGAAGATAAGGGGTAAGGGGAAGTATTGAGATTGGGCCTTATTATGGTCCTTTTAATAGATGTATAATTGTTATCGTGTTCATAATCTTACTTTGCAAACAATAATGCCACAGGAGGTAAGGTCCTGCTGGCGGGGATGGGGAATTGTGGCGCACAGCCACCGTGACAGATTCACCATTTTTTTCCGCATGAAAGCCCTGAAGACAAACAATAAAGCAATTGCTTGTTACTTGCACACGTTATGTTAAAATAATTGAACACACTTGAAACAACTTCGAATATATTCTGGATTTGCTTACCTCGTTGAATCTTTGCATTTCTGAATTTTAGCGGGGGTGGCACCGAAGGGGTCAATGAAAACAGCCCGTCCTTCTTTTGGATACATGGCCTTTTACAGATCGGATATGTTAGTGTAATCTTAGAGTAGAAAATATATCTACTTAAATTGCATTAATTAAAGTGTAGTTACAACTAATGTCCAATGTGCGTCCTTGCAGACGGCCCCGGTCAGGACGTCCCACTCCATGACGTCCAGCTGTAAGAGATGAGTCGAGTTATTAAGATGGTTTTATCGTTAATCAATTCCTTTCAAAAAGCAACTATGGTCCTTACCTTCCTCATCCCCCGCGACGTGCCATCCCACATGGCAGTCATCTGGAATGTGTCGATGACCTTGCACTTTTGTGACGAAATTGTCAACACCGACGATATGTAGGCGTTGACAATCTAAACAAAAATTCTTCCAATTCACTTTCATATCAACAAGGACATATTGGAATCACAAAACAAGTTAGGTTAACCATTTACCTCACTCTCCAGCTCCTTCCCGGGGGCCAGGCTCTGGAGGTCGGCTGTAAAAATGTTATATGGTCCAATTTTGGACCATATTATTTCTTCTTGCTTCCCTCTCCAGATTCGTTCAAGAACTGTAAATTAAAAACATAGTAATTGAAAAGACTGGATATCATTATTATACTATACAATGTCACATAACTGAATGTACTGTTACTTTGGCTGGGCTGCCTCTCCCCTGGTAATGTCCCCAGCGGAGGGTCAGGGCTGGATGGTGGTGGTGGTGGGGAAGGGGAAGCCAGAGGAGAGGTGCCAACTTTCTTCAGTTTTGCTGGAATCCTCTCCTCTGGCTCAATGAAGTGAGTCAAAATGTCAACATTGGCCACCGTTTTCCTGGGGGAATTAAGGGAGGCCAGCGTGGCAAATTTCCCCCTCACCTGAAGAACCACCAAAGGGCCAAGGAAGGTGCTCTCCATCTTCCCCCCTTTTCTCTCCGGCTCCTTCACATTTTTTATTAGGACCTGATCACCAATAGTGAATACGGCCACCTCCCCCTTCTTTATCTTCCGTTTTCGGACGGCCTCTTGTTTCTTCGCAACGTTCTTATTGACAACCTTAAAGGTGTCTTCTTGCTTATCGAGGCCGCGGTAGACCTCCTCCGTTAGTACCATTTGCTCCACTTTCTTAGTGGTCACCTAAAGTGCAACAAACCAAATGATGTTATAATCTCACCTATTTAGTCAAGTCATAATGACCACAATCCCTACACATATACAAATACCGCCACCTACCTCGTACTTCTGTGGCACCTCAGATGGGTATTTGGCCTCTCTGCCGAACAATAAAAAAATACGGGCTGAACTGCGTTGTCAGCTGCTTTTTGGTCCGCAGCGCGAACATTGCTGGCTGGAGAAACTTATCCCATTGTTTAGGGTTGTCCTCCGCCAGTTTTCTGAGAGACCTGAAAATGTAATTTGTACATAACGTAATTTAGCCTGAATTTATATTTTGCATGATATCTGCCAATTCAACAATATGCAACTTACCTCTGTATGGTGCCATTAAGCTTCTCCACTAGCCCATTTGTCTGAGGGTGGTATGGTGACGAGAAACTTATTTTAATCCCCAGGGCTTGACAAAGTCGAGCATTCACCTTATTCCATTAATCAGAAAACAAGTTAGCATTACAGTGTTGATTCTTAAGAAATAAGAAACATTGGTCTTGAGGGTTTTACCTGGTTCTTAAATTCAGTTCCCTGGTCTGTAAGCAGTCTCTGAGGTGCACCAAATCACCTCTTCTGCAGATTTACTCTTCAGAGCGTAGGCCTCTGCCCACTTGGTGAAATAATCAACCATCACACAAATGTATTGATTACCACTCTGTTGCACTGAGCCTCATAAGGTCCATTCCCACCAGCTGAAAAGGCTCGGATACCTGAAACGGTTTATTGATAAATTAATTACACATTAGTATAGAAAGTAGCTAGTATGTAAACACATTTCGCTGCATAGGACTAGGGCTGCAACTAACGATTATTTTAATAATCGATTAATCTGTCGATTATTTTTTCGATTAATCGATGAATCGGATAAAAAAAAGAAACATTTGGAATTGCCGCATCTTTATTCAAAAACTGAACATTACTCAGGGTTTCCCCAGGTTTGATCAACCCAAATGTAGGACTTTTTTTTAGACTTTTTTAAGACCACTTCAATGAAAATTAAGACCTACATCACACCCATTAAGCAGTCGTAAAACGCGGCCGGTCGTGCATATGTTATTCATGTTTTTTTGGAACATATGAAACATTCATGTCAATACATTAATGAATGTGCCAAAGGTTAAGTGTGCACTCACCAATCAAAGAGCCAAACTGAGGGCCTAACTCAAAGTCTAGAGGCCTGATGTCTCTTAAGACCATGTACCCAGAAATAATAAAAGATTAAAAAAACCATACACAAAGTGATGGTGTGAAAGTGTAGCTGTATTTTTGGTTTAAATATCAAACTTTCAACACACAATATAAAATATAAACAAACAAACTCTTTTCAAATTGCTGTAGTTTCTCAGCATTCAAATTTCCTCAACCATTTCAATGAATCCACCACTTGCCTCGTTGACCTCTTTTACTAACTCCTTCGTAATGTATGGAGCCAGCCCAAACCCGAACCCTAACCCTAACCCGTCCACAGACATGGTGACTAATGTATGATAGTAAGCATTATTGGCCCTTAACACTAATATTCGGAAACAACACTGCCTCAAAAGGATATTGGCCTAAGCAACACCAGTAGAGGCTATACTTTTCCCTGAACTTTTAAACGTTGCAAACGTGCAAAAACATAATTATATATTTATGTGGCATTCAGTCCAATGCTTAAAATATATCTGTGGGAGGGCCGGCCCAAGCCTTTCGGGGGCCCTAAGCAGAATTTGATATTGGGGCCCCCCTTCCCACCTAGCGGAGTCATTTGCGCTCGACTATTATTGACAAAAATGTCACACTACAATGATTTGACAATGAATTAATTGACATTATCAATTGTATTAATACTGAATTACGTAGATGTGATTTCCTGTATTTTTTATATGGCCAGCTGGAGAAGGGAAATACCTAAATTTAAGCATATTCATAGCATTTTGCTTTTTGACTTATTGAGATGGTGACTTGGGCTTGGGCTTCAGTGCCCCTTGACCTCTTGGGCCTGGAAGGCTCATTCAGTTGCTCTCATGCCAAAAATATTCTAGACTTTTGTCCCTTGATAGACCCCTGTATCATTATAGTCGTTATTTACACCAAAACAGTCACCTTTTAACCTTAGAGGGCACTTAGATCACAGATTTATTTTAAACTTTCATATTCAAAGTGAAGCATCAAGTGTGGTTTACTGAAGTTAAATTTTAAAGTATCAGTTAAAGTATCAGTTTATTAAACAGATCTTTCAACAGATTTGTAAATGTGCAATCTTAAACTGAAATCAAAATACACAAACATTAATATTATCAAAAATAACATTAAAAAATAAATAATGATAGTGCCTCTGTATTCCAAACAAACGATCACCAACATATTAAATAAATATTTTGCAACTGTGCAAATGCGTATTAAGTTAGCAATTTCCAATAACAAAATAAAACCAAAATAGACAAGCTTGAATATAATAAAAAATAGAACGTTACATAGATACATAGATTAAATAATGAAATTGACTCAGTATTCAATTAACCTTTTAAACAAACTATTTGGAACTTCTAAAATCAAACTGTTTCAAAACATTCAAATAAACGATAATAACAAAACTGATAAGTCAGTAACATGACAGCAAGGGTTCAACAATCAATTATTGTGAAAATATTCCCAACTGTCTCAATACAATGTAACTGTCCTCAAAATCTTTCCTTCCTAGCTTTTCGGGAGGCAAAGTCATTGATGACATCATTATATGATATTGCTTGGCCAACTTTGCTATTAATACTCTGCACTTAGTCGCTGTCAGACTCACCACTATGTCACATTTATAAAACAGTACTGTTTTCATGTAGCTAGCTACTAGTGCTAATGTCCACCTCAGTCAGCGAGCTAACGTTAGATTAAGCCTGGCAAGAGCTAGCAGTACATGTTTGATTGAACATCCTAAACACTGCCAATATCGTTGACATCTGATATACACCTAGATAAATGTATATTAATGAGATACATACACTGTTGATGAATATAGCTCATGTGATGGCAAATATAAGATGACATTAACTCGCTAGCTAGCTAGCTAACTCCTATGATAGCTTGAGCTGCTCCTCCCTCAAATGAGTTCAAAACATATTTTAAATAATCATGCAATCATACCTTTATCTTGCTCTTTTTTCTCATCTTCTGTCCGTTTTTGGGCACCAGAGATACGTCCTTTTAGATGACATGCTTATATATGTCCCTTCCAACTTAACCTTGAGTATTATGCAGTGTCTGTCTATGACCGCAAATTATCTGTCAGCAGATTGAGCACGCAGTTGATATGCATGACTCGAACGCTGGCAGATATATTGATCGTAAAATCAGAATTTTCTTGTATAGATGTATTCTTTATTTCATTCAATCAGGTCACTTGTTTAAGTTATTTAATATTATTATTATTATTTATTTTTTATTTATTTACTTTTTTATTTTTAATTATAATTTTTTCTTTCCGATAGGGGGCCCCCTGGCGGTCAGGAGGCCCCAAGCGCCCGCTTGTATCGCTTATGCCTCGGGCCGGCCCTGATCTGTGGCATTCAGTAGGCCAATGCTGTGGTAAAGTGTGTAAAGTATGACCAAGTGTTTCTTTCTGTTCAATAGATAGAACTTTATCAATCCTCTGAAGGAGAAATTTGTTAATGTTTGTCCCTATAAAACAATAATGGCAACAAAAAAATATATACAAAACATGACGGTAACTCTAAAGTCAAACCGTCCAATCTGAAGGCTCTACTTAACCACTCCCCCTACTCACTTCCAGCAATGCAAAGCGAACAGAACTGAGGTGGGGAGGGCGTAGCTTAAGTAGTTTGTGACCGACCCAGAGGAACGCAACGCAAATTCAATGTGAACATGTATGAGGCTTTAATAAAATCCCGGACGATTTTGAAATTCCGCCCGGACACATTTATTTTTATAAGTGTCTCAAAAAGAGGGCATGTCTGGGCAAAAGAGGACGTCTGGTCACCCTTCGTAAGGGGAACCCATTTGATTCCTACCTGTTCCACTGTTAAATAGTGGCGCAAGTTGGTGGGCGCTATCCTGGTAATTTCTGTGTGTGTGTGTCTCGTGTGAGCGTGTGCATGGGTCGAATTGCGTGTCTCACGCCGAATGCGTGAGACTTGAGAGCCCTGCTTCCCCATGATGTGGCGTCTCCTCTCGACTGATTATGTTTGTTGAGATTGCCGGCGCGAAAACCCAAAGTATTGTTCGCGCATACTCCAATAAATGAGACGTTCCGCAAAACGCCCCCTATTTTCCCCTTGTGTTACAGTCCGGTTGACTACGAAAACATATTCTAGTAGGAAATTTAAGACCATCTTTAAAAAATTGGGTAACGCAATTTAAGACTTTTTAAGGCCTTAATTTAGGAACATGAAATTTAAGACATTTTTTAGACTTTTAAGACCCCGCGGCTACCCTGTTACTTCAAATTCACAGTGCAGACTGAAGTGTAAAACACCAGGTTATTGATCCAACGTCCCAGAAATATTAAAAGTAATATTAAATAAAAAATAAATAAAAAAACATAACTGGGATAACACAAAAAAAAACATACAATGTATGATATACTTTTATATGTATATAAGGGATGTCCATGGTTAACTGGTCAAACCTATTGATACCATTTTCGAGACTCCTTGAAATAGAACTTGTAATATTGCTTTAATTGATGATAAGATGATGATAGTTCAAGATAGGACATTAAACAGGTCATAATTCAATCTTTACTAACTTTTATATTACTAGGAAAACAAGTTTTCACCAAAATCTCAATTATTATTATTTTTTTTCTGTTGCATTTGAACGCATCAATCATATTACTGAGCCGACCTGAACACATCACATTTGACACTGTTTGTGACCATTGGTTAGTTTTTTTTTGGCTAACTAGCTCTATATCCTGCCGATTTTAACATGGATTTAAAAACTGCATTACTATTTTTAACTGACGGGACTTTCTACACCGTCCGGTTGTGATTACTACCGCTGCTTTGAATGACTGTTGATGCACGCGGTGCCGACTCCGAGCCCGTCTGCACAACGTCTGCAGCAGCAGCAGCTGACAGAGTTTTCGGTTGGACTAGACGGATACTGAGTTGAAGGAGTTTTTTTAACCCAAAGACAGTGAAGGTACAACACTTTTATGTAGGCCTACAGTCCAGTTTTAAGATATGACCAAAATACAAGCCGTGGTCGCTCACACTAAAGCTCGCTGTGGGCGTGCATGAACCATGAACCAACCTGTCGGCAGCTGGCTGTAAACAGTGTTGCGCCTATGAGTAACTTATTAATCGCGCGACGCAACGAATCGACGACCAAATTCGTTGCCAACGCATTTAGTAATCGATTTTTATCGATTTGTTGTTGCAGCCCTACATAGGACATTCAGTTGCACAAATAACCTCACCTCTATTGGGTGGTACTCAGCCTTTTCCTTGAGACTGGCCTGCTTCCTCTGGCACTCTGGACACTGGGCAACCTGAAGTCAAATATTACTCAAATCAATGCATTTCATAAGTGAAAGGGAATGAGTAGTTTTGGTTTGACCGATCATTAATTATGCCCAGTGGCGCCGGAATGATTTCAGTGGGGGGGGGGGGGGGGAGAGGTGCAGGCGCGTGCATGTGTCGAACAGCGCTTGACACCTCCTCAGCATTATGATAAATCAATCAGTCCGTTTCCCGGGTCCGTCGGTCTTGAGATGATCAGTGCGATACTATTTTACATTACTAAGAAAGTAAATATTTCATTAATACAGGCAAAAAAAATAATGAAATTGTTAACTACCAATGTTATTATTTTATGGGCAGGGGTGGCCCTTGGCCTCATATTACCTCATAAGACCCACAATGAAGACCCACAATGCAGTGATCAGCCGATACTACTGGCCTGGCATGGAGACGGACATTGGCAAATGGGTAAGTTAGAATCGTCCCCCCAATTTACTTTGTTTATTTAAAAATGATGGCCTAAATTAGGCCTCGCGGCCTCATATTACCTCATATTGGTAGCTACCAATTACATTGGTAGCTACCAATTACATTGGTAGCTACATAGGTTCCGTCGCACCTGGCGCCGGGACCCATGTAGCTACCAATTACGTTGGTAGCTACATATGAGGTAATATGAGGCCGCGAGGCCTAATTTAGGCCATCATTTTTTAATAAACAAAGTAAATTGGGGGGACGATTCTAACTTACCCATTTGCCAATGTCCGCCTCCATGCCAGGCCAGTAGTATCGGCTGATCACTGCATTGTGGGTCTTCGACACCGCAGTGACCATCGACACTGCTACAGTGCATTTCCTCAAATATGAGGTTGGCCTCGCCCGCCGAGCCAACGACCTTGGCCAAATGCTCCCTCCCCTGCCTCCTTCTACAGATGTAGAGTAGGTCTCCATCTAGTCAGAAAAGCTCAATTTAATATTAACATTAGCGTTTTTTATTTGATTATTCACATAGTCATGTAATTCTTATAACATTTTTACTTACCCTGGAGCACGAAGTGGGAGGCTCTTCGTTTAATGACGAACCTCTAACTCTTCGATGCAATATCAGGGTAACGATTATTGACTTTGAAGTCAATAAGTTCCTTGATAAGGATCGGATTCATTCTCTCTCTCTATCTAACTCTATCTCTCGCTCTCTATCCAACTCTATCTCTCGCTCTCTACTAGGCCTATATCTAACTATCTCTCGCTCTCTACTAGGGCTGTCACTTTTCCCAAAAATGAAATTCGAACGAATTTCGAATGTCCATAATTAATTTGAATACATTCGACCCCCCCCCCCCCCCCCCCCCCATAGAACACGACAACAGTCTTGATTTTTTATGTTGCTCTTTTTATTTATTGTGGAAAATAAAATCACATATACCTACTGAATTCATAACAGCACAGGATAAAAACACATCTTTGATAACCCATTTGTAAACACAACAAGAGGAAGCTCCGACACACAAGTGCGGCTGTTACGTATTTTAAGAATCTAAGCTACCCACACATAGACCCAATGAAGCAGGACCAAACATATAAGCCGTAAATACCATACATAGCCACAAGGGGAGCAAGACCTTACTGAAGGCTGTAATAAATACTTTAGCCACAGAAGGCAGTACCACAGACCAGGCGAGAAAACCGAGGGTTACCTCACATCGGCTCCCCCCACTACTTCCGGACCGCGCTGTTCAGACCATAACAGCCTACAGATCGAGCATTGTCTTCAGAAACTCCCGGTAGCTCTTGGACAGGGGTTAGGTCTATTGATCAGCTAGGAGTCGCTCAGCACGTGTTTAGAATACATCTTCAATCTCTCTTTGCTTCAGAGTATCAGTTTACCATACCGAAAATACTTTATACAAATAAAGTCTCTTTAAAGCTATTCCTTTGGATTCGATCACTTCCCTTGAAGAACTCTGCACTGTCTTTTACACATTAACAATAACTGCTCGGAGCGCGATATGCGGAGCGCATGTCGTCCATGGCACACACAGCCTATATAAACGATTTTACCGGTGATGGCCTTGTTACGGGCGTCAGGTAAGGGGCCTGCTGAGTGAGCCGAATAGAATGCTGTACACTCTGTGCTGCTCCGCTCGGCAGTTGTTCCTCTGCTGCTACATTTCGGTGGTAAGCTAGCAGATGAGTGCGCAAATTTGATGTTGTCGATAAGTACGACAGCTCTCTTTTACAAAGACGACAATTGGCCTTGTCTTTGTTTGTGACTTTTCCACCCACGGTGTAAAAGCCAAGATGCTTCCATACGCTGCTTTTTGAATGTGATGGTGTCGTTATGGTCCGCTTTGTACTCCTCGCAATTCTCCATTTTTAATAGAAGTTTTTTAATAGCCGTATCTTGGTTCACATTCTCTTCAGTTACGTTTTGTTTCAAAGCCCTCTTGGCCTGTCTGTATCGAATGTTGATTCAACATTCGATACAGATAGCTAGGCCAAGAGGGTCGGCAACAGGTCAAACTGATATAAAATGTTAGCGTGCCCTCTGCTGGATCGAAAGCAGACTACTTAAAATGGTCTGAAGTTCTTATGAGACGGCAGCACACAGTTTGAATGGAGAATTACACTTCGAATTCAAACTTTTCACCCCACCTTCGAACGAATATTCGAACTTCGAATATAAAGTGACAGCCCTACTCTCTACTATATCTAACTCTATCTCTCGCTCTCTATCTAACTTTATCACTCGCTCTCTACTATATCTAACTCTATCTCTCGCTCTACTATATCTAACTCTATCTCTCGCTCTCTACTATATCTAACTCTATCTCTCGCTCTCTATCTAACTCCATCACTCGCTCTCTACTATATCTAACTCGTATCTCTCGCTCTCTATCTAATTCTATCTAACACTATCTAACGCTCTCCATCTCTTAACTCTTTCTAACGCACTCTATCTCTCTCTCTCTATCTCGCTTACTATATCGCTCTCTATCTCTATCTCTCTCTCTCCATCTCGTATACGCTACCTACTCCAACATCATTCTAACATTCGAGCCAACCTTATATAGTGCAATCAGCTTCTCGTAGGTGGAAACCAATAAAAAGCAATTAATTGATTAGGTAATTTCTACACTCTGGGCCCTTTTTATGCGTCACTCCCATGCAAGGCCGCCTTAATGCACAGGCTTACCTGAGCTGAAGCCCCAGGGCCTAGCAGGCCTGCCTATTTGTTTGGCCTCAAGATGTTAAAGAAAACACCTACAATTATCATTATTGTTATTTTTCGTCAAAGAAATCTTAACATGCCTTCGCTTAACGTAATAAGCCATAATATGAGTTGAAATAAATACTAACTAACACTAACCCTAGATACTAATACAATTAGAAGTTGTCTTTAATATGGATTAAAATTGTTTCCGAGAGCGCATTGATGGATACATTTTCTACACTATTTTCCTTGAACTCACCCCAATATGTATACTTAAATCATATACTCTTACATTGTTTAGCTTATTTAAATTTAAAAAAGGAGGACATCCTAAAGACTCAGGAGAGGGAAGCAGGAGGTCATAAGGCAGAGAAAAGAGAGTGAGTCAGAAAACAGGCCCTGATAGATGCTCTGCAGTACTCTCTACTGCATGGGGAATTAAAGATCCACTTTAAAGATGTGAGGAAAAATAATTGGATACATGCACTTATGCTGCTACACCTGATCAGGTAACCGAAGTGATAGAATGAGCGCATAAGTGTTTTTGGCTAGTTTCAAGCAGTGGAGGGCAACACAACATTAGGTTTGGATTAACTGGATGTAAAGGCGTCTTATTTTTTAGAAACGCGACCAATGCATGGTCATAACTACATGGAAAGTAGGGTCACAAGTTGATCTGGCTGCCTTTCGTGTTTTCAAGAAGTATTTGCGAATTCTATTATACTACGGCGGCGAATTCCCCAGTGGGTCAACGGCACAATGGAATGGAATTGCGGATTGTTATATTTTTCCCCACAATGGTATGAGTTCGAATCTCGTAATGTATCTTTTCATGTGAATAAACGTTGTGTCTCAAAGTGGTATCGCCTTGCGTCACATTGATTTCCGAATTCGCTGCTTTGCTTACAGAGAGGATATAAAGAAGGAGGACGCGACAACACCACATCAGGCGACCGAAATGATAGTGTTTTTGGCTAGTTTCAAGCAGTGGAGGGCAACACAACATTAGGTTTGGATTAACTGGATGTAAAGGCGTCTTATTTTTTGCCAATGCATGGTCATAACTACATGGAAAGTAGGGTCACAAGTCGATCTGGCTGCCTTTCGTGTTTTCAAGAAGTATTTGTGAACTCTATTATACTACGGCGGCGGTTTCCCCAGTGGGTCAACGGCACAATGGAATGGAATTGCGGTTTGTTCTTTTTTTCCCCACGATGGTGTGAATTAAAATCCTGTAGTGTATCATATTTTTAACATTAATTTTCCATTTTTTTCGGCTTAAAACGGTTCTACTTGACACGTTTCTTCCAATTACACTCCAAAAACGAATGAGATTGTAATGTTTTTGACATTTTATTGAATAACAAATCAAAGAGGCAATCGCAAGGACAGCTACGTTTCTGGTCCCGATTTCCAACATCTGGCGTAGCCACGACAACAAGTGAAGCATTCGGCTGAGGGTCACCAGTTAACACGGTCAAATTTAGGCGCACCAGTGCACCCAAGGAAAAAGTTAGTCTGGAGCCCTGGGCCTGATTTGACTAATGGGCTTTGCATCCTTTCCCCTTGTGGTCCATTTCAAAGACATGCTGCCCACCAGCTTTCAAATTACAGTGATGCCACTGGTGGCTTTGTATCAAATGTATTCACATAACTATCCCTCCCTACTATTTTGTAGTTCACCAAAACACCCTGAAACAACTTGAGCAGGGGTTGACACTAGGGCTGGGCGATATGGGCCAAAATGAATATCTCGATATTTTTTTACTATATCTCGATACACGATATATATCTCGATATATTTTGAATCTCCTCTAGAGCACATCATAAATGCTCGATTCAACCATGTCTGGCATAATGTTACGTCAGTAATAATTCTAGTATTACTGAAACATAAGTCTGCATGTAGATTACATGAAACAACATATTGTTTAAACTCATCAGTGCTTTCTATTGGAACAATTTAGAACTTGCACATAAGAAAAGGAAAATCACAGCAAGTTAGATTTACCAACACAGCATTTATTCAAACCGTTAATTATTTATTAACAGTTTGAATAATAATTATTATATATACACTGCCAGACGAAGGATCCAGTGCTATTCTTTTTCGAAACCAAATCCTCAGTTTCCATCCTTTTTTCTCTTTCTGGCTGTTGTCACTCACCAGTCGGCGGTACACGCACCTACAGCAGCGCGCCTTCCAGACTACGTCACACACGCGCGTCCATGAGAATCTCGTGGACTCGCAATGGGCGAGTGAGTTTAGAGAGCCACCGGAAATAGCGAGAGAAGGGAACGCTGTGCGTTAAACAAACCCCGAGAAGCCCAATCCCTATGAGAGCTCCCCACGCTACGGCCATCAGGAGGCGCACAGAGCTTTTATCCGTGATATTATATAACCAATTATATTATATTATATATTATTATATATAGAGCTCCGGGAGTCGCAAACGGCAACAATCACTTTCTCCTCCGTGCTGCAGTTCACCCCGGACTGCACTGCACCGAGTTTGACGGTTGAACGCTGGTTGGCTGTTACGTTACACATGTCACTCAGTGGCCACGCTGTTGAACGCTGATTGGCAGATACGCGTCTCTACGTTCACTTTGTATGAGATCTTGTCGCCCCGTCGCGTGAAAGCACAACGAGTATGCCGGCGGCGGCAAAAAGAAACATTGCGTCCCAATTTATATTCGATGTTCGCGATATGGGCATTTTATACATCCCCTGGAGAACATCTCGCGATACATCGCATATATTCGATATATCGCCCAGCCCTAGTTGACACTAAGGTTTCAAAAGCACTTGCCCATCGGGCAAGTACAGGTCAGGTTAAACTTGCCCGAATGTGATGTTCACTTGCCCAAATTATAATCAGAATCGTGAACGGGCCTCTTTTTGCCAGGCACCCGGCCTGGTTTTGTGGGGCTCAGAAAAACTCATCCTAGCTCAGACTGAAGCTGAATGTTAGCTTCCACACATGTTGTTTAAAAAATAACAAACTTCTCTTTGTTTACTTATTTATCGACGGTCACATCGTGCCATGAAGTGATTTCAGTCCACCGTTGCAACCTATTAAAGCTATCGCCAAGTTATATGTGGACCTGCATGATTTGATGTAAATGTAATATAATAATAATAATACATTTAATTTAGAGGCGCCTTTCAAAACACCCAAGGTCACCTTACAGAGCATATAGTCATCATACAATTTTTTAAAAAACAAGACATTGTGGAAAAAGATAAAGTAGTCTATGCGTGATGTGACAAATGAGTGAACTAGGATTTCAGTGCTGGATTGGGTCAGTGATGGGCGGAGTCTGGCAATGTTGCGGAGGTGGAAGAATGCAGTCCGGGTGATGTTGTGAATATGGGGTGCGAATGAGAGGGTGTTGTCCAGGATGACGCCGAGGCTCTTGACTTTGGAGGAGAAGGGTACTGGGAATCCATCGATAATTATGAGTGGAGCTGGGGTGTGTTGTGATTTAGTGAGGGTGGATTTGGATCCGATGAGCAGGGCCTCGGTCTTGTTTCCATTGAGTTTTCCATTGATGTACATAACTAAATGTCAGAGGTAGTAGCAAAGATATGTCTTTTTTAACTATCAAGTTTCTTGTAGCTCTAACTGAATAATCACAATCGCGTTTCTAGTAGTGTTGTCAGTCACAATACTGGATTTTCTAACTTCGACAATATACCTGGAAAAATATCGATATTCTATACCATTTTCGATAACAGGGGAAAAGTTTTTTCCAGGAAAGAACATACCCAAAGTAAATAGAGTATATCTCCACAACTGCAAGGGCGATAATGTCATCTTTGTGCCAAAAGAAAGATTGTTGTGCAAGTGAAATATTCAATGGGGATAATACTTGGTTAAAGTGAATAAAGCCATGGAACACAGCATAAGTGGAAGATAACATTTCCACCTGAAATAATTATCAGTTGGTCGTTATCAGTTGGGAGCGCTGTCTTACTATGAGACAAAAATATAGGTAGATATCTTACAATTTTGACACTTGACACCTCTATTTAAAGTTCAGGGCAAATATAATCGAATGCACCAAGCCAAACACTCGCAAATAAATATATGGCCACGCCCTCCCCCCACACATAAAACAGTCAGACACCATTACAACCTTCAAGTCACAACTCAAAACTCACCTGTTCAAACTCGCACACAACGTCTAGCTGATCACTGTTTTGATTGTTTTTTAGTTTTGTCCTGTTTTTGTTTTATTTATTTCTTATTGCTTATGTTTATTTATTTATTTATTTATCTTTTTCCACAATGTCTTGTTTTTTAAAAAATTGTATGATGACTATATGCTCTGTAAGGTGACCTTGGGTGTTTTGAAAGGCGCCTCTAAATTAAATGTATTATTAGATTGCGCTGAAGAATGTTTTCTGATTGAAGGCAATTTACCTATTTCCTAAGAAACCTTCTCTTATTCATTGATTGAAAACACCATGATTAGTTGCAAAATTTGGCCCAGACACTGGATAATCTGTTTTTGATAATCAAAGTCGATCAGAATCAACTTTGTGGACAAAAATCACAAAGGTAATGCATTTTTGGTTGTTAAAAGAAAAGGGGACGTTTCTTCTCTAGTTGTTATTTGCGAGTTTTGGTCACAGAATGATATGGTTTGGACTGTTGGAATAAGTGGAGGCTCAGCTTTCATGTAATATATAGTAGTTTGTGAGGGTCCAATTTCGTGAAAAAGATCGCTATTGCTGTGCATGTGCACAGTTATGAAACCCAAAACCGTGTTCTTGGATATGACTTTCTTGATAATTTGCCTCAATCCAAAGTACTTCCAAACTGCACTCCTCCATCACTACTCCATTTTCCTTCTACCTAAACCGTTCGCGGAGGCGCTGCACTTGAGATGCAAGCTGTGTTAGCTAACGCCTTCGAATCACTGCCAGAGACCGCACTGCGAGTGAGTGACAGAAGGCGGGGCTATATTCGCACTGAAGCGATGCGTGTCTGTTAACTCGCTTTCCGAGAGAAGAGGAGACAGCGTGCTGATCAATTGCAAATACTTCTGATTTATGTGATTTTGCGGAACAAAATGTTGTTCTGCAGTTTCTAAAAATATTTGAATAAATAGCCTTTATATTAACATCCACACAAAATCCACTTGCCCGTTCGGGCAACCAGAAAAAATCTCTCAATTTGCCCAAACATTTTTTTTACTTGCCCCGGGCAAGCGGGCAACCGTTAGTGTCATTGGCTGTTGAGTCTCACATTCTTATGCCACCGTACACCAACAGTGCAAGCAGGCTAATGGCAACCAAGCGCGCAGTCGTTCCTCCCTCACTTGAAAAACTAATAGCCGCCACTGAGATAGAGATATATATATATATATTAGAGGTGGGCATAGATTAATTTTTTTAATCTAGATTAATCTAGATTAATCTTGAAATTAATCTAGATTAATCTAGATTAAAATGGCTCATTTGAATTCTGCCGAAGGCATTCATAATATATGTGTGCTACCTAAATAATTAGACCAGGGGCTCATCTCCTGTTTCCAAAATGCATCACAAACTGCTAGAGAAAGCTGTTCTACTATAATTGGTGATGAAAATAAATAATGTTCAATAAGATGCACTTGTGTTTATGAACTGTTTATTCAGTTAAACATGAATTTAACACACTGCGTCCACACACACACATTGCGTCCACACACACGCTGGGTACACACACACACACACATTGCGTCCACACACATGGGTACACACACACACACACAAATACCCAAATAGAACAGGCCCACACACACACACACACACACACACACACACACACACACACACACACACACACACACACACACACACACACACACACACACACACACACACACACACACACACACACACACACACACACACACACCTTATTAATCACAGATTCAATCAAAATTTGAACACACATTTGCTTGAAATTTGGTTCAACTTAAACATGTATGTTGAAATTGAATGAACTACTTTTGCTGTGTAACTTGGCTTGTTCGCCTACATTTGACTGGGTGGTAGCTTTTGTGTAGTGAAGCTTTATTTACGGTAGAGTAACTGATAGCTTAGCTCAGTACAATTTCCAAGTAGTAGTAACACTGTTAAAATTAAATAACGTAGCCTACCTAGAGCGAAGGAGATAAGTTCCCAGCTGGCATCGATGAGGTGTACAGTAACGCCGAGGTAGTTTTCATTCTTGACAGATGTCCAATGGTCCCCAGTCAGTGCTACACACGTCGCCTCTACCAGCTTCTCATCTTTTGCGGCTTTCTATGCGGCGTGCTGGTCATGTATTCTTCTCATGATAGTTCGCCTCGCAGGTAGTTTGTATGATGGGTCACCTGTGGCCGCCTGGAGAACAAGCTCGAGCCCATCATCTTCAACCACGCTGATGGGCCGGCAGCTGGTGGCAATCCACTGAGCGAGGAGCTTAGTTAGCTTTTCTGATAGAGCTGTGCTGACGGGCTTGCCTCGGTTGTACTCAAACATAGTAGTTTGACGAGCACTACTCTTCGCCGGCGCTACAGCAGTGCTTGGCCCGGCATGTTCCGCATTAGCTAAGGGATGCTTTGCGTTCAGATGGTACTTCAGACTGGAAGAACTCCTACAGTAAACGAATTCCGCATTGCACAAGGTGCAAACAACCTTGGTTTTGTCAAGGTTTCCATTGGGAAGCTTCTTAAAAATAAATTTTCCGTTTAGCAAACACGGCGGCTTCCATGTCGTCAGCACGTCACGTTTGATGTGGTGATTTCACAGTAGGCATACACAGGTTCGAAGTCTGACTCATTCTCGCCCCCTAGTGCAATTCGCCAAGTTTTTCACCCAACTTTGAGAATAGATTAACGGCGATATTTTTTTTTATCGCCGATAAAGAGTCTCGCGTTAACGCAAGCGTTAACGCCGATAACGGCCCACCACTAATATATATATATATATATATATACAGGGTGCGATTTGCCGGTGGGGATGGTGGGGATTATCCCCCCCTCTGGTTTACACGTCCTACCCTCTGCTGAATTATTTTTATCCTCGGTGGGGATAAAAATTATCCCCCCCACCCAAAGTATTTTCACCATTACATCGTAATAATTAACAACCAAAATACACAGGGTCCGTCTTCATTTTGATTGTGATGTGATTTTGATCTACCGGGAGCGAGTCAGAGGCGTCGCGCTCGCAGAAAGCAGTTTTATTTTGAAAACCAACTGGCCAAAAACCCATCCCGATCCACCAAGGAGAGGGCAAGATGTCAGGGTATACACACTAAAATGACAGAGTGGCTTTTTTTGGTGGAGATGGCACTGATTAAAGATGCGCTGGAGATTCTACAGGCCCTGTCACTTTTCCTTCAGAGGAGAGACGCAACAGCTGTCCGTGCCAACACTGAGGTGGGCGTGGCACTGAGCGCACTGAGATCAATGAGGAAAGCCGACGGTGTGAACACAAAATGCATGAGGGAGGAATTTGAAAAATCTTCCACATTCAAGGGGGTCAGTGTGTCTCAGCCAGGTGATGGGGGCCGTCGCAAGGCAGAGGTGTTTCGCGATCGATTTTTCGTCTCCCAGGCTGACAACATTGAGCGCGTTATTACGTTATTATGAAGCCTAAGTGTAAGGTTAAGATACACAAGGTCACAAAATCAACTGTTTTCATAAGTTTTCACATTGTTGTGTGGTTATTTTTCCTGAATAAAATGTTTCTCAAAATTATCCCCCCCCTCTGGTTTTTTCACAAATCGCACCCTGTATATATATATATATATATATATATATATATATATATATATATATATATATATATATATATATATATATATATATATATATATATACATACATATACATATACATATACATATATATATATTTGAAATGCGAAATCGTTCCGTGGAGACTACACTCAGAGCAGCTGGAACTGAACAGCAAGAGGAAGGAGGAAAAACGGCTATGAAACAAAATTTGTTTCCTTCATCGCCAAACTCTAGCTAGCTAGTTTAGCATGCTAACTAGGGGTACGCCACGTGTTGCCCCTCTCCCCCATAGTGCATTTTTTAAATGGTTAAAATGTCCGTGTGTAACCGTTTGTAAATGTGCACACCCTTAATAACCTTCTAGATAACTTTCCAATTCAAATACATGTTATCTGGCTAAGGAGAGGTACAGGTATAAACAAATATACAATTAACATGCAAGTATACAATACCTTTCAATACTGCGGTTGTTATATGATCCATGCCCGGATGTATGGCATCTCTTCCATCGTGGCGTAGTTAAAACTAACGACTCGCGGTCGTGCAGCATGAACGGCTTCTGCTTCAGTTCTGGAGTCTGCCGCAAAGAAAGCCAGCCAGCCACCAATGTGCTAAAGCTAGCTACGTGCACCTGACCTCATTCCCGCGCTTTCCCATGGATGATACCATTACATAAAGTGGGGTTGCGAGACATTTGAAATATTGTTAATATAGAGAATATGATTAACTGATGCAGTCATGGGTGAAATTACCTCAATATATTTGAATATACACTCATTCCACAGGTTATTCACAGCCATTATTATGGCGAATATATCTATATATAGAAAACATTTGACTCACTGGCCTCCCTTATATTGCTAGATAATGTGATAAACGTCCGCACTAAATAGTTGTTGCCGTCATTTTACGATCCTTTTTCCACCCTTTTCATGGTCTGCATTACTAGTGTTTCAATTTTGTTTGGGTTGAAGTTCAAGATGCTTTGGCGGGGCGTTATCTGCTGCGTTTTTATTACTTTTTCACTGAAACATTTATTGAGCCATGTCAATCGACTGCACAGTCGCAGACCCGATTTCAGGTTTCTTTGGGGTATTGACGGATGCAGTGAGGAATTTAGAATGCAACTCATTTTATCATCATGTAAAGGGAAAACACTCTAGCCACCTTCTTGAAGGCACCAGATCAGACGAGGGTCACTGAGCAACTGGAGGAAAGTCAAGTACCGCTGCAACAAGTAAGTGGCTAGCTACTATTTTTACAGTGTCATGACTCGTGACACGTTCATTTTATGAGGAATGCATGTGGAAATTTTATGTTGAAATTAGGGCTACAATAGATTTGACAATCAGTTATAATTAAACCATCAGCCCAGCTAATCAAACTATAAAAGCAGTCGAAATCTGTGAACATACTAAAGTGATAGCAATTATGCAATTATTATTTAGTTGATCTAAAGTGCTAAAAAAAATATATATATCTAATCTATGGCTCTAATCCATGTCATTAAATCATTTTATTTCATCTGCTGAACTACAAAACAAAAACTGGTCAGAATTACTATTTCTTCCTTCTTTGATAGTCATGTTTAACCATACTAAAGTGTCAAATAATGACGTACGTACATGCATTTCGACGTATTGCTTGCTGACAGTCTGGGGTGGCTGTGCAGAGCGCTAAACACTCGGACAACGTTTGCGATTCACTTGTTCACATATCCAGGAAATCATCTACGTAGAGGCACTCCTGCCGCGCCCCCATATGCCTGGTGAAATCGATAGTTATGTTATTATAATTCTAGTCCTATGATTGTAGGCGTAGCCGTCTAGGCTTCGCCTAATTGTTGTTCTGAAAATTTCAACTATGGGCACCGCCCACATTTCCCACGGTATCATGTCTATATAAGGCGGTGTATACCGTCGCTCATCCTCCCTTTTCTTTCAGCACTTGTGCTTATCAGCGGAAAATCGAGAATACATTAAGATGACTTCGACAAAACGGATCTCCCAAGCCGGTGGCAGCGGCTCGGCGAGGCCATGGACAAACTGCCCTTTTCAGGGCCACCTGAGAGCGCTCCTAGAGCTAGGCCCTTTTCAGGGCCCCTATGCGCCTCCTGTCACGCCTCCCTGGCACCGGGTGACGGGCACTTGCCGTGCTTTCGGTGCCTTGGCGCCGACCACGCCGCGGCTGCTATGGCGTCCCCCGTCTCCTGTGTCGCCTGCCGGGAGCTGCCTGAAGAGGGGATCCTCTCCAGGCATCTCTTCTTTTCCCCTGCGGTGGACCTGGCTGACGCCATCGACCTGTTCAGGGCCCTGACCTGGACGACGGCGGCGGCATCATCGACGTCGACGACGTCGCCTCCCTGGACGACGTCTTCGGTGACTCGGCGTCCGGTTTTTCCCGCTCCTGGGTTACAACCGCCACCGTCGTCCAACGTGAGAAACCGCGCCGGATGGCCGATCTCTTCGGGGAGATCATGGGTGAGGCGGCGGCCATCAAGGGGATTCCCATGCCGGCCCCGCCTCTCGTCCCCGTATCTGATGATATGCAGGGCGAGTGCTTTCGCACCCCATCTTCTTCCCGGCGGGCTACCCAGTGCCCCCGGGCTACCGCGTGCCAGCCATGGAGCTATAAAGATCGCAGCATACTCTCGCAGGTATCCTACATTATGTTAAATGAAATGACTTAGTTCAAGTGAATTCCCCCCAAAGTATTGCTACACATTTACCACCTAGACTTGTTGCAAAACTACCTGCAAAAAAACCCACAGCTGAGACTTGCAGGAGCAGATTCGAGCAGTTGTAAAATGGATTTGTGCTCGCTCATTAAAATGCTGAATTAACATAGCGTTCTTTATCATTTTATTTGTGAGGAAATTTTTCACAGATGTGCAACTTTTGATACATTAGTTCAAATTTGGGTTTACGAATGCACACCTTTTGGGCATGTTCTCAGATTATGAAACACGGGTGTGCGAATGTGTTTTGCACCAACTGCGCTGCAATAATTGTAGCAAAAGGATTTGTGCACCTGTAACACAGATGTGCGTACTCGTAGACCCTATTTTGTGTTTACAATGGTATAAAAAATATTTACGACTACAAATGTACTGTTACACATTTGTGACTTTAGAGTACACATGCAAAATAAATTTATACGACTTCAAGTTTACTGTGACTTTAGTGTACGCATTCAAATTCTGCAGTTACAGGTGCTATAGACTTTTGCTACAATAATACCTTCATAGAGGAGTTTCTTATTTTATTTGATGAAACCCTTAAATAACTCGAAACTTAATACGATTTCAATGAATCTGTTTCTTTGCATCTCCAGCATCGCGTATCAGCACCTCCATACACCTGGCTCAGATGAATAGCAAACGGGAATCGACCAAGATGGAGCTGTAACAATGCAACAAGTATGTTTCTCGCTTGGTGACTAGCTATTGAAATGGACCGTTAAGGGATGCTAAATAAATATCAGGCTGATAAGTAGCAGATTTGACAGGTTATGTCAAAGTATTTCATTTGAATTCTAAGTAAAAAATGATCTCTAAAACCTTAAATATATGTTGTTGTTTTTTTGATTTGCTGTACTAAAAAAACGAAATTAACATTTGAAGAGTCAGACCTATTCTTTGTCTTAGTTGTAATACTGAGTTATTGAATATTAAATCACAACATCTGACTCTTTTTACCATCAAAGTACCATAAAAAAGTGGAATTAGCAATCAATTATTGGCTGAAAAAAAGCATTGTAAATCCATATGAACCTCTAATTACTACATTAATATCTATATATATATTTTTTTTTTAGGATCTGACAACACATGCCTTTGTGATAAATGCCCAAGCCAAGCATCGTCTTTCACAGGTAAGATGCTTCCCTAAAAATGTGTTCGAACAGAACACAACATTTGGTTATTTACACAGTTAAAGGGAAACTTCACCCATTTCCATTAAAGGTCCCATGACATGAAAATCTCAATTTATGAGGTTTTCTAACATAAATATGAGTTCCCCTAGCCTGCCTATGGTCCCCCAGTGGCTAAAACTTGCGTTTGGTGTAAAACGAGCACTAGCTGTTCTGCTCGCCTTTGAAAAAACGGAGGCTCAAGCGCGCTGATTTGGAAATCTGTGCTCATGACGTCATGAGGAATCTCAGCTCCTCCCCTTACTCTGCCTGGCCCGCCCAGAGACGTTGGCCCGCCAATGAGACTCGACCGTGCGAGCGCCACGTGTGTGTGTGTGTGTGTGTGTGTGTGTGTGTGTGTGTGAATACACACACTGTAACGCAAGTGTTTCTTGTCGGTTCTTTGACGTGTCTTGTATTTCCACAACGAGACTGTCGTGGGGGTTATCTAAGCCATGGTTGAGAAGGAATTGGGGGAAAGTTGGTTTGACTCGCTGAAGTACATGAACTGCGACATGCCGCCGGTTGCCGCGAGGCACCATCGCCCGGAAGCGGGCAGCCGGCCGCAGGCAGCGCGCGGTTCAGTCGACTTCAGGTTGATGTGGAAGAACCAGAGACGTCGCAGAACCCGACAAAGTCGTTTGTGATTCATAATATCGTCTGGAGGCGCACACAATATGTTATATGATATAGATATCTATGTATTATATGATATTATTTAGTTATAGAGCTCCAGGACTGTAACGCAAGTGTTGTACACTTCCTTGTTGTTTGGATAACCGTTCTGCTGTTGGTGTGATGGCGCATAACAGACTCTCGTATCTGGTATTTCTACAACGAGACTCGTATTGGGGGTTATCTCAGCCAAGGTTGAGAATGAATTGGGGGGGAAGGAACTTTGGCTTTGACTCCCTCAAGAACATGAACCACGACATGGAGGAGAAAGGGATTGTTGGCGGCGAATGTCTCCCGCTTGAGCCCCGCTGAGGGACCACCGCCGGAGGCGGAGGTGCATAAGCGCTGCCCGGCAAAGATCCCTTTCTCCTCCTTGTCGTGGTTCATGTTCTTGAGGGAGTCAAAGCCAAAGTTCCTTCCCCCAATTCATTCTCAACCTTGGCTGAGATAACCCCCAATACGAGTCTCGTTGTAGAAATACCAGATACGAGAGTCCGACGTCACACCAACAGCAGAACGGTTATCCAAAGAACAAGGAAGTGTACAACACTTGCGTTACAGTCCTGGAGCTCTATATCTAAATAATATCATATACATAGATATCTATATCATATAACATATTGTGTGCGCCTCCAGACGATATTATGAATCACAAACGACTTTGTCGGGTTCTGCGACGTCTCTGGTTCTTCCACTTTCACATCAACCTGAAGTCGACTGAACCCACGCGCTGCCTGCTGCCGGCTGCCCGCTGCCGGGCGATGGTGCCTCGCGGCAACCGGCGGCATGTCGCAGTTCATGTACTTCAGCGAGTCAAATCAAAGTTCCTTTCCCCCAATTCCTTCTCAACCATGGCTCAGATAACCCCCACGACAGTCTCGTTGTGGAAATACAAGACACGTCAAAGAACCGACAAGAAACACTTGCGTTACAGTGTGTGTATTCACATTGATGTGGACGTTGAAGAACCAGGAACGTCGGAGAACCCAACGCGGTCGTTTGAGATTCATAATATCGGCTCACACAGCTTTTGGCCGTGATAATATATATTATATGATATAGATATCTGTGTAGGCTATATGATAATATTTAGATATAGAGCTCCAGGACTCCCGTGTGTTCTAGAATATTTACAGAACACGGCTAAAGGCTGTGTGCGGCTCGCCATTGCGATACATCCACTGTAAACAGAGCGCATGGTGGCTGCAAGCTGCTCAGGGCCACACCCCCACCCTCCTCCTTGACACGCCCACCGAAACAGCGCATTTGGGGGAAGCTCAATGTGCGACTGGCTCGGAGTGGCTGTAACTCTGCACCACGGCTGAATTTAGGGAACGTCTTTGAATACTGTGTTAGTTGCCCACTAATACCAATATTAAAGAATACATAAAATAGCATGTCATGGGACCTTTAAGCTTTGTGTCGTTAGAAACCCACTCATATTTGCATCATTCCCTTATTTCCCCCTGAGACCGGAGAGATACGTATCGATCTCTAACACTTCCTGCTTTAAATGACGCAATATGACGATTTTTGCATCATTTAAAACAGGAAGTGGAAGAGGGGAGGATTCTCGTAAGACTGCAAGCACTAGTCCCACCCAGTATAGGGGGTGGGACTTTAATATGTCAATCGGTGGGACTGACTGACGCTAAAGACCTATTAGATCAGTGCCAGTGGGTGCGACTTCACCAGCAGAAACTAACATCCACAGCCACTGAAGTTAAGCTAAGAGACGCTGTGGAGAAAACTGAATTAACGACAATGGCGGAAGGTACTGGATCTGATATAGAAGATGGGGATTTCGAAGATCTGATGCTAGAATCTGATGTTCGTGGCTACCTTTACGAGCCGCAATATAGCGAAGAGCAGCTGAAGCTGTTAGAGGAACAGGAGGCGGCTGCTACAGCCGAGGCAGTTCCTGCCTGTCGTGGACGAGGAGCCCGGAATGGCTCGAGCTGGGGCGGATTGGTGGTGCCTGTGCTCTCACTGTGCGCCTATGGACACAGGGGTATA
Organism: Gadus macrocephalus; assembly: GCF_031168955.1. Lineage (NCBI taxonomy): Eukaryota > Metazoa > Chordata > Actinopteri > Gadiformes > Gadidae > Gadus > Gadus macrocephalus. The sequence goes on along the minus strand of NC_082404.1, from coordinate 3,164,867 downwards.
GTCCGTCTGCTGCAAAGAATTTCTAAGATGTCGATTTCTTCTGGACGAAAAAAAATCTCTGAATCAGACAAGGGCACGGACGTGTGTGTTGTGGAGCTTCCTAGTTTTGCACCGCATATGGACAGCGGCGTCCTGGAGACCTATTTCAGAATCCCAAATGTCAACTGGAAACCTCAGCCAAAGCCTGCAGGGACGAATGGACGTCTGACTGTTAAGTGAGTGTTTTTATTTTCTTTCTGTTACTATCGTGGCATGTTAACTGCATAAAGACGAACTATTGCTAACTTTGTGCTCAATGTTTTTTCTAGACAATATCGCCTAATAACCTCCCGCACTTTCTGGAATGGGTCCTGCAAGGCGTGAGATTGGGCAGAGGCTGTCGTGTCGTTTTACCTACTTGTGTCGTACAGACCATCCGACTAAAATATCCAGCTCCAGACGGCCAGTACTGCTGGCACCAAGAAGTTGACGACGCTCAGGAAGAACTATAAGTTTCATTGTTTACATATATCATTGTTTATATTTCTTGAAATAAATGGTTCAAATTCACGTTGTTGTAATCCTTAGTAGTGTTGCTCCAAGTGTATATTCGAGAAATAATATTATTGGAAGACCAACATTTCACAAGTGGAGCTACTAAGCTACTGCTGCCTTAGATGAAAACAATAGCAGAATAGCATACATCATTTTATAAAGCTTTGCACCATAAGTTAGTTGCGTATCAGTTACCTCCTTCCAAGTTTATAATGTTGAACTTTGGTGCAGACAGACAGAGCAGGAGTTGCATTATATTTTTTATTCACAAATGAAAGAATTGTGTCATGGGTAGACAACAAATTAAAATAAACAGGGTAAAACTAAATAAATTATAATATATATACAGTACAGGGAGAATCTAAAAGTCACTGCTGGAGGTGTCCCAGAAGAGCAGAGTAGAGAGAGATGGAGTTGGCTATGGGAAGAGGTCTCGGAAGCGGCTTTGGAACAAAGTTGTGGCAGCCTCCATTGGTGGTTTAGGTACAGCGGAAATGTTGGGGGGCAAAGCAGGTTGTGGCAGGGTGAGTGAGGAGGTTGGGACTTTGAACTTAATGTTAGGGTCATGTCTTCTGTCCTTGACCCTCTTGATTAGATGTCCGATAAACTGGTGGGTGTGTGGCGTGAAGATTGTTTTCAATACAATATCCATTGCTTGGACTTCTTGAAGTCCACCTGTTTGAACCGTGGTTCTCCTGTAAATGAAATGGAATATGATTACACAGAAAATCTGAATGAAGGTTTGTCTAGTAGACTTCTATCCCCAGGAATAGATTAAACCTTTCAGCCACGTATGCCTATTGAGTTAGCTGTGAACTTTCTAATTTTGGTTATTATACTAATTAAAGAGCACATAGTAACACACCTGTCACTGTGGTGGCTTTGTTTCCTTTTCACAATGTTTTCATTGTGCTCTAGGATAGCGATTCAGCACCTGTCCCTCATTCCATCATATGAGAAGGCCTGGCGTTTGGGGAGGTATTTCAGGAGAGCACTATGAAAGATCTCCAATGGCCCTGTGTGCAATTAAAAAGAGAGAATGGATAGGACTAATTAAAACATGTTCATTAGTGTCGTGGAAATATCTAGCCTAACTAAAATATAGAAATTATGTTAACCTTGTTTATATCATTACTATTCACATTAAAAGGAATTGTATACATTCTCCCTTTATCTTAAGATACATCGCTTCCTCTCTAACTGAGAGAGGCTAAGATAGTTCACATTTGCATTCCCACTGGAGCCATTAAGTCTGATACTGAGGCCAGGCCAATCGACTGACTTCTTTGTTGTGTAGATGCCTTGCAGACATGTCTCTAGATAGGAGATGAAAAAAAACATACTACCATGCAAAAGTTAACCATTTCGAAAGAAATGCAAACGAGGAGTAATTTACTTATGAGTTCACCAACTAATACTCTTCACTAGGAAATGGGTGAATTGATTTTCAAGCTGTCTTGCGGTATCAGCATGGAACCGCGGGGTCTCTGATAGGCGGAAATCTAGATCAGCGGAAGTGGCATACGAAGCTGTGCATCGTGGTGCATGGTGGGAGTTGTTGTCTTCAATCCACCAGCTCCAAAAAGTCACTTCCTGCTTTTTCTCGGTCAAGACGGCAACAAATTAGAAATTATTCGACTACATATAGGACCCAATGTCAATACATATTCATGTTTCCACCGGTGAAATTCCCCTTTAAAGACCAACTTCACCAGTGGAAATATGAAGGTGTATAGAACTCTGAGATCCTATTTAGTATAAATGTGCAAACATTTTACAACATACTAACCTGAAAAAAGGCAGAAAGAGTGTTTTATGGTCTCACTAGCCGCGTTTACATGGCACATCTGATCCGCATAGATTTCTATGCGGCATAGATCTGTTCCTAAAATGTGTTCCGAATGTACTGTATACATGGCAGTAACAAAAGTGTCCGTTCTGTCTCTCGCGCACACCTGACACATCTCTGGACCGGCGGCGACATAATGGATGTCTTATCACTATCGGGGATTTTAAATTTGATTTTAATGAAAGCACAGCAGGAGAGAGCTTTTCTCTGCCTGCTCCTTCAATTAAGAAGGAGGACGACAGCGCAGCAACGTCAATTTCTCGTCAGATCTTTATATTTACCCTAAGCTCCGCCGCAAACAAGAGGAATTTGGATGCGAGTCCACAGCCAAGACTGGTGGGAGAGAGTGGTCTTACGGGAATTTAGTGACCAGGAATCCTCGAAGGTCCAATTGCGAACTACTGCAGCTGCCATCTCTCTAAGTTAAGAAGTATTTTAACGTTCAGCCTGCAAAAGTACTAGTAGTAGCCTACTCATTTACAGTTATCTCGGGACGTCATTAATAAACACCCATGTGTCCCGTCGCTTAGCAACCGGCCACGCTTACCGGACTACTTTTACGGAGTGATAACAAAGACGTGAATCAGGCAATAAATCCACTTTCCTTGACAGCGGTGAAGTTCGGTGTGCTTAAAAGTGCCGACGGAGCTCAGTGGACCAATTGCGAACTTCTGCGGCTGCACTAAGTTAAACCCCAATCTATGCGGAATAAGTGTATACATGGCGATTTAAAACGGACTACACCACCTCTTCTATTCGGCATAGAATCTATGCCGAACAGATAATTGTATTCCGAATGAGGCGTATACATGACCACAGAGGCGCCGCGTCCCATTAGGCATACCAGGCAATTGCTTGGGGCCCCGGGCCACTACTAGGGCCCCCAAAAGGCCTCCTCAACAATCGCTCCGAACCCCCCCCCCCCGTCAACAATCGGCCCCCTAAGAATTCTTGCTTGGGGCCCCCACACTACCTCGCAACGCCCCTGCATGACCATTTTCTATGCCGCATAGAAATCTATGCGGCATAGATGTGTCCATGTAAACGCGGCTACTGTCTAATCCTACATTTTACCATATGTAATGTCACACATGGTAAAATGTAGGGTTAGGATTAATAGGACAGCTGGGCCAAGGGAAGAAAAATCGAATTCATCATATTATAATAGCGATTTTATAATGATAAAACGCCGGTTCTGTATGGGTGAAAGAATTCCTTTTTAAGCAAAGCAGTTCACAGTGGTGATACCTTATGTGAATTACTATTTTATCAGCAAACCTGTATATCAAAAGTAGCAGTGGTGATCATGATGATGTGTTCCAACCTCTGACATTAATGACATCACCTCTCTCTCTCTTTCTATTTTTCTATATCTCATTTTCAGAAAGACATGAATGACATTGTTGCTGGGGTACAGCAGTATCAATCATCACTATTGGACAATCTCCGGAAGCAGATGAAGGACATGGTAAAAAAGCATTCAGAAGGCACAACAAGTCAACTTGAAAATGATGCAATGGATATATTTGACATTTTCATTGGCCCCTTCGCTAATGATGCAACAACATGTCGACAGAACAGCGTGGAGGATCCAGAGAATGTCTCATCAAAGACAAAGAATTTTATTATGTATCATTAGCTAAAAGTCTAGAGCAGTTATTATCACATCCAAGGGTTTGACTATGATTGGGCCAAGGGAAGAAAAATCGAATTCATCATATTATAATAGCGATTTTATAATGATAAAACGCCGGTTCTGTATGGGTGAAAGAATTCCTTTTTAAGCAAAGCAGTTCACAGTGGTGATACCTTATGTGAATTACTATTTTATCAGCAAACCTGTATATCAAAAGTAGCAGTGGTGATCATGATGATGTGTTCCAACCTCTGACATTAATGACATCACCTCTCTCTCTCTTTCTATTTTTCTATATCTCATTTTCAGAAAGACATGAATGACATTGTTGCTGGGGTACAGCAGTATCAATCATCACTATTGGACAATCTCCGGAAGCAGATGAAGGACATGGTAAAAAAGCATTCAGAAGGCACAACAAGTCAACTTGAAAATGATGCAATGGATATATTTGACATTTTCATTGGCCCCTTCGCTAATGATGCAACAACATGTCGACAGAACAGCGTGGAGGATCCAGAGAATGTCTCATCAAAGACAAAGAATTTTATTATGTATCATTAGCTAAAAGTCTAGAGCAGTTATTATCACATCCAAGGGTTTGACTATGATTGAAAAGGGACCCCAGAGGTGCAGGGAAGGTTTTTTTTTATGACATTGTTGATGGTGCTCTTTTAAAATCACATCCCTTATTTTCAGAGAAACCAAATGCACTGCAGATTGTATTATACACGGATGAAATACAAATCTATAATCCACTTGGATCATTTGCATAAAAAAAATAGTTGTTAATAGTGTAGTACACCCTTGGAAATATAAATCCAAAATACAGGTCTAAGTTGGCATCTATTAAGGCAATCACACACCGGACCAACTGCCCGATTCGCGTCGGTAAATTAAGTCAGGCTATTTGATCTGGCCGATTCGAACACCGACATGGGTGGTACACCGAATGAGGCGTATACATGACAGCCGACGGCGTACGTTCCGCGCTTGCGCGAGATGTAATGTCTCCAAAACAACAGGCGGCGCTAATCTGTATTGTGGGCCAATACAGCTCTTCGATCCACATTATTCAATCCAAGGTCAACAATCAAAACTATGCCAAACAATACGTTGAGAGAGTGTCGACATCTTCTTCGATTGCACTGTTTATCTGGTATGTTTACCATCCTTACTTAAGGGCTTCACTGATTCGCTAGTCAAGCTGCTAGCCCTCCACTCCACCAATCAGAATGGTAAAAGAATGACCGACTCGAATGGCCGATTACACATGTTGAATCGGCTGAAGTGAACGCAGACGTGGCCGATTTGAGCAACCACACCAAATAGACTCATGTCACCGACGCCGATTTTCGATCCGGTGTGGGCTTGCATTTAGTCTACTTGCGATGGCTAGATCAGCAGACCTCCGTCAATCTGGTGTAGACGTCATATTGAATAGAATCAAGGAAGATGTGGATGCATTGTACAGCGGTGTTAAAATCCAAACTGTTAATGGAGAGAAAATTATATTTGGTGCTATGGTCTCTATGGTCTAAAGATATTGCCATTTGTTTTGGAGAGTTTGGAAGTCAATGCATGTGTCCAATTTATAACTGAGTTAATAGTGATTGTGCAAATAGTGTTTGCACCTGTTATTAGCATTGCAACTGTTTCTAGGTTGAAGTCACTAATTGAAAATCATATGAAGCATTGGAAGGAGCTTTTTGCCTAAAAAGCATTATATGATACATTTGCCATCACAGATACATCCAATGATCAGACATATGTGTATGCGTTTCGAGTCTAAACATTGTCTCTTTGAACCAGGGGTTCTCAAAGTTTTGACAGCTGAGGGCCAATTTAGGAACCCAAAATTTGACTGAGGGCCGCCAAGGGAAAATAAATCCGGCGGGAAACGCCGTCAGCATCCCAGTGGTGACATTGCACCGTGGACCTCTGGGAGTGAGGTCAAGTGAGGTCTAAATCACGAAACTGAGGTTCATCCTTTCAAAGTAATGTACAGTCGGATTAAAACTAACAAATGTATCAGGATTTAATTGAAAGCTAGAGAGTCGACTTTTCTCTGTGTATTTATTTATTTTTGTTTAAATTAATATTGATATAATAATATAAAAAAATAAATATATATATTTTTTAATTATTATATCAATATTAATTTAAATAAATATAAAGAGAAAGTCGACTCTAGCTTTCAATAAAATCCTGTTACATTTTTTGGTTTTAATCCGACTGACATGCTGCTGCGCCACACGTCTCCCCCGCCCCCAGGGGCCAGCGGCAGGTGGTCCTCCTCCGGCTCGAAGGGGTTGGTGGGTCTCGGGGCCGGAGCGCGGCCGGGGGAGGGGGCGGCCGTCAGGCTCCGGGTCGCTGTGTGGGAGTCCTAATTCTTGTACAGCAGGGGCGACAGAAGAGGGAAGCTGTGGTCAACCGGAGGAGGAGCAGCAGGTTTGACAGGTGAGAGTCAGCGGCAGGCCTTGGGAGATGCTCTTGTTGAGGCTGCTCAGCGCCCCTACACTATTGAGGGCCACATTGGTGGTAGATTCTTCTGCGGTGGTGGGCTGGACCAGCTGCAGGGAGCTTTTGCTGCCCTGCATGCCGGCTTTATCTGCTGTATTCATGGGCTGCAAAGCAAACACCTGGCCATTCACAGTGATGGTCTGTGGGGCGGCAGACTGAGCGGTCCTGGCAGGTGAAGCCTGGATCCCCTGCTGGGAGGACTTCATTTTGGGTGGAACAGGGCGTGGTAAAATGTGCACCAGCTGTTTCCCTCCAACCGTGTGTAAGTTAGCTGTAGTTGTTGTTGTGATTTGAGTGGGAAGAGCAGCACACTGCAAAAACTGAAATCTAGCAAAGATGAAATATCTTAAGTCAAGGCAAAATATTCTTGTTTTTTGTCTGTCAAGATATTTCTTCTCACCAGGCAGTTTTTGCTTCGGAGCATTTCACTTGATTTAAGTCCTGAATTATCTTAATAAGGCATTATAACCTGTTATTTAGATTGTATTACTGGTTCTGAGTATGTTAATGCTTAAAATAAGAATTACCATTATTCTAAAGGTGTTACACCAATACTGACAAGTAACTGCTTTATCAAAATCTGCATTTCTTATTTCAAGCATCTTATCTCTTGACATATTAAAAACATAAAAATCAAATGGAATTCATTGTTTAATTGTCAATCTTAAAACACAGCAATTACAAATGTCCAGAGATTGAATATAGTACAGACCAATGACACTACTTCAAACCATTGCTTTAAGAACAAACTTTCTGTCCAGCCTGTATTATCCTTAAAGTGATTGAGTTATCCAACTTAAAAGTGAGTGATCACCTACATCTCATCTCATTATAACATTCATCAGGCCAAGACCAGGGCCGGATTAGCCAATGGGTTTTCTGGGCCTTGCAGATCGTTAAAAAAATAAATAAAAATGTATTTATTTTACATTTCAACGAAATTATGTGATTTATTGGTTAACAAATAAAGTAACAACCCGACAATATTTCTCTACTACAGTATGTTGCCTTGACTGCCCTGCAGCACTATACCTAAATATAATGAACGTAACCATTAGCTTGCGTCACGATGATATTTTGAAGTTGTACTCGCAAATTTTTTGCTAAGAGTATCCCCGGTGTGTCAGTCATACCAAGATGAGCTGCAGCGTAGTAAGAAGCGCAGCGCATTTTCAGACGAATGCACAGAGCACGAAATTACACTTAAAGGACGGGAGCGATTTAAGGTATCGACATTCAATGTCATTTTATTGAACTTAGGAACCGAAGATTTGAGCAGTGTTCGTGAACAGGCGGATGAACTTCGCACTTCATACCAGTCAGATTTAGATGAGAACTTCACTGACGAAATGATTCAGTTCAGATGCTTCATGCCGAGTGAGCAAGATAAGTCTCCTCAAAATCTTTTGCAAGTACTGTTGAAATGTAGTCTTCAGTCCACTTTCCCCAACGTTTTCGTAGCTCTCCGTATTTTTTTGACGCTGCCCGTGACAAATTGTGAAGGAGAGAGGTCGTTTTCGCAGTTGGCACAAATTAAAAATGAACTCCGCACAACACAGACACAGGGACGCCTCTGCGCATTGTCCCTCATGGCCATCGAGTCTGAGCTTGTCAGGGACTTGGACTTTGATGAGATTGTGACTGAGTTTGCGAACAGGAGGGCCCGTAAAAAGCCTTTCTAAGATGATGGGGTGGGGGCAGACAGGAGAGGAGAGCTTATATTACATTATTTTCATTTAAAAAACAGCTCTGATTGTTTTATTTTTCCATTGAATAACATGTCATGTATTAAAGTTGTATTAAAGTTCTTAGTGAAGTTATAGGTATTTGTTGCAATGAGCAGTGCTTTCCCGTTTGAGTTGGAAATACTCTGTGTCATTATGTCTGTGTGTTAAAATAATAATAATAAAAAAAATATATAGAATTTTTTTTTCTGATTTTTTTCGGGGGGGGGCGGGGGGGGGGCTTCAGACATTTGTGCCCAGGGGCCTATGAATTGTTAATCCGGCCCTGGCCAAGACCATTTAGTTATAAACACAACAGGAACAGCATTGTGATCATTCTTGACACCTAAATGGCTTTTAACACGTGGTCTAATAAACATTTGAAACAATCTCAAAGAAAGCCATTATTATCAAAGAAAGGGTTGATTTTCAGTATTTAGGTACACAGTACAAAAACCAATGCAAAACACATCTGGAATCCAAACATCTAACATTTTCATCTGCTACTAAAATATCCTATGAACATGCTCAAATTCCAAGATCGCTTTAAAAGCTTTGTATCTGGGGAACACACTATGAGTCGTTTGAACTGTTGTGCATTGCCATAACATCCTCAATGTTATTGGTATTTTATTTCTACATACGTTTGGCTCTTGATGCTAATTGTGTAATAAAAAGTACAATCGACCAGCTTTTCAGCATCAACTAAATCATTGGCCTGTACAAGGTGTGGACACTGAACTTGATAAGCCATTGCATTTCTATCAAAGTCTATAGTTTGAAATGGTTGATATTCAAAACAATAAAGCCTAGAATCAACAAGAAAGATGTTTTTGACCAGTCCAAATTCTGGCATATTACCATTCAGTACTGGCAAGGATCATAGACTATTTATTATCATTTATCACAAGCCATTTGACTGATACAGCAAGGTGTATTTCATTGAAACCTAGAAAGTCTCTCCATTTTTTCACGTAAATATTGTAAATCTTTAACCTCAGATACAGGTCCCATCTCTTTTTCATTTGAAAAAATTGGGTGCTTGGAAGGGTCAACATTTTGACAACTTCCATATATTTGGTTCTGATTAATCAAAGACCTGCAAACATTTTTTAAATCAAGCTTGGAAGCCCATTGTTAAACTTTGGGCTTCACAGTGCACTTATAGGGGGACTTGTTCAAAAAAGTAATAATATCCTCCAATCATAGCTTTACAAGTCCTTTGTGGTCTATGAGCCCCCTGTATGAGTATGGATCCCATCTCTCTACATGATGAGGTTCTCGATACTAGACACTACATTTTAACCCTATTGGCAGGAAAAATAACAAACGTTTGAAAAGTTTCGTCTCATTAAATTAGCCAATCCAAGTAAAATATGTTGTTGACCTTACTTTTAATGTATATTAAAGGGCAGTGAAGGCACACAGCACAGTGAAGTATTTATAAGTAGAGGTTTTTCTTGACAATGTCATAACGATAACGTGTGCATTACCTCTGCCACCAGGCGGGGTAGCTGAGCTATCTTTTCTTCCTTCCCAACTCCATTATGCAGTTCGTTGATAACGGACTGGACCGTTGCATTGGAACTGCGTCTGGAGGTGGAAGGTGCAAGGAAATGGGCGGTACATCAGGTTATCTGTGATTGGTTCGCTAATAATGTCCGTCATCTAGCAGAACTATCATTCTGAGATGCAAAAATGAAGTCTTAAAACCCTTCTCCTTTCTGGAGGACGTATGAAAAGATAAACTTAAAAGCATTTGAGGACAACCGATGAAACTCCTGCCAACATTTACGTTTGATTCTTTTAAAACAGCCTCTGCTCTTTGACCCAGAAGAATCAACCTTGGTCTCTGGTGGTTCCCTTCTCATCTCACAGCCGATTGGTTTCATGTTTTTAATTGTATGAGCCTAGCCTATTGGTCGGAGGACAAGTCACAGACGTCTGACGTTTTTCAGGAACCAATCACAGAGAACCTGTCGCCTCCCAACATATCTTGGCCCCGCCCACTCAGCCTGTCCCGCCCCCTTCCAGAGCCATTCAGGGCAGCAGAGAGACCCGTCGGCCTGTCGACACCATGGCGGCCATAAGCAAGTACCTGACAGCGAAGAACTCCTCCATAGCAGGCGGCGTTCTGCTCCTCTTATACATCTTAAAACAAAGAAGACGGGCGAGCCAGCTCAACTGGTATGTAGCTCCGTAGCCTCTGTTCGAATGGCAAGTTTGTCAAACCCAGACGTGTATGTGTGCTAAGGGTCGCCGTATATGATGAGCGATGCTAGCACCACTAGCATAAAGCTGTTGTGACTGGGTCAGGTGTGTGTTCGACTGAACCACAGGACACTGAGTCCTGTGAAGTTATGGTCAATGTTAAGTATTAAGTATCAAAAGGCACAACCGAAGACTTATGGCATGATAGGGTTCTTCTTATATCTCCGCTCACATTTGTCACCAATGAATGACAGTCTTTGTTAACAAGCTGCCAGCAGGAGTACAAGTTACCTTGACTTGTTGCTAGTGTTGCCAAAGTAAAGTGGTTTTATTTATGTGCAAGTTAGTACATGGGCTTTTCTTTTCTTGATGCAGCAGTTTGTATTGACACGCGTTGGCTTTCTAAGACCATGTTTATTAACAGTTGGTATACATAGGCAACGCAGCTGATCTGCTTGGGCTATTCTATTATGATAAAAATGTCTGAATAAAATGTTCAAATTGTATTCCCACAGCAAAAAGGGCTCAGCATTGGTCCAGAAAAATGACGTAAGCTTAATGTGTGCATATAATTCATTTATAACACTTACTGAGTCTACAGGACTACTCCAAAACAACTTCAACAGAAGAAAGTTTAACCTAAATATTGGTTCCGTTTCTACAGAAAGAGGGCAAAAAAGAACGGGCGGCGGTGGACAAGCTGTTCTTCCTCAGAATCTACCGCATCCTTCGGATCATGACCCCTCGCTTTTTATGCATGGAGGTAGGAATGATTTCCCATTTTCATCTCCTGGCTCTTCCTCTCACTTCACTTGTAGTTCAACCTATGGTCAAACAGAAGAACGGCTTATTCCCCAAATTATATCTGCTTGATGTGTATTAATGACACGTATATGCAGACTTATCTTACAGGACTAACAGGGTCAAAGCATCGTAATCTTCGCGTGCAGGGAGTGACCTTGACCTTGACCAAGCACCAAACCAGGCAAATCAAGATGGCCTTTGTACTGCCTTCCCTTGTTAAATATCCAGAAGCTGGTAATGCAAGACAGAATGCTGTAACAGGCAACGTAGAGAGTCAACCAGGGTTGTGTAGTAAAGCGACCATTCGGTAAAGCTGAATGGAGAGGTGATTAATGTCTTATGTATGTGCAATACCATTGTTTCACGATTTTGGTAACCCATCTAGACCTGTTCCTCTTCCCAATACATTTTAATAATAAAACAATTCCCCTAGTGGCAAATTAGTCGGGGAGTAAATTGGCCATTGCCATAAGGTAAGTGTTGCAAAGGGGTGGAACATTTCCTTGGGCATGTTGGAAATATAAAAGCTTGGGCATGTTGGAAATATTAAAAATCTTCACAAGCGTATTAAAATGGGAATTAACTAGGAATTTAGGGTAATTTAATTGAACTGTATCATACCCAAGCATAAATAAATAATGTGATTAATCGCATTAATGTCATAGTGACATTTTTTTTCTGTTCTAAATATCCCTTGATTTCGTGCTGCTAGCCTTTTAGTGAGATCATAGAGTGTTGAGAAGGACAGTAAGAAGAGAGACGCTTTAGAAAAAAGTGTCTGCCAAAAATTTTAACATAAAACATATATAAACACCTGAAAGTTAAAACCACCAATCTGTTTCACAGGATTCAGAATAAAACCACATTTCTGTCTTACCCAACAATGTTAGTATTTAAATATTGTCACTTGAATGACTTATTCATGGTTACAATTGTACTGTTTTGTCTTATACTTTGCCTAAAATGAGAATGCATCATAATACATATCTGCTGATGGAATGTTTATTTACAGGAACTAATATAGATAAATATAAATATACAGGAAAATGATCAGACCAGTTTCCCGAAAGCTTCGTTAGCCTAAGTGGATCGTGAAGTGCGTCGTACGAGCATCGTACAGTTTTCACACCGTTTCCCGAAAGCATCCTTGGTAACGAACGTTGTAAAAACGCTCGTAGCTAACGAGTGCTCCAGGGTACTCTTAGGACGCTATGAGCATCGTTAGCCTAGTATAGAGTGAGTGAACTCATTATTGCATGCGGGTGTCTTCATTCATAAAAAATGAAAACATGCAGGAGTATGCAATAATACAAATTATTCTAAAGAGGTCAGAGACTCCGTGCACAGCCCGGCCTTCCCCAGTGAACCAAGAAACCCTGTGCCGTGACGAAAGGGGGATTTGACCCGCTCGGTTTTACACAGGAAACTGGAGATAAGAAGGTGAAATTGCCGGGCGTGCCAAGCTGCGACCGAACCGGCTCGGCAGTGTAGAAAGACCTATAGCCAGGGTTCGAGTTAGGTGGGAGCCAGTAGGAGCTGAGCTCCCATTGAGAGAGGTCTGGCTCCCATGAAAGCAGCAAACTCATATCTGTGGGGGTCTCTGAAAATACAGCAGCATAATATTGTAATTACAAATAAAGCTATTTTCCCTTCCACATGCAGAGTTATATTGACGTTAAGTGGGATAATAGAACGCCGGTGATTATCGGGAAAATAAGCCCAGACAGGGCGAACCGGACACCGACGCGAAACGGAGGTGCTTGCTTAATGAGCGGCTACTTGCCAAACGAAAAAATAACTTCACAAGGTGTTTTTTTACCATTTATTTGTTACCAACTTACCATACGTAGTGTTGATCAGCAGAGAAATAGTTAGCCAAAGGCTGGCGTTGTTGTGAGGGGCCCATGCAAGTGAACGGAGCGTTCCACGGCATTGAGAAGAACCGTGTCATAATAGCCCATATTTACGTCCTATATCCCCCCCGTCAAAATTCAGTGCAAGGTCGGTACGGTCCCCCCCACAGTCAACCACTTTTAGAGACCCCCACAGAGATGGAATCATAACTCGAACCCTGCCTATAGCCTACTTCATCCTGCCCAACAATATGGGCAGGATCTAGACCAAGCTCTCCTAATCGGGTCAGCAATAGCCGTGTTTGAATGATAATGAATGAATGGAACGTTGCATTTTTAATGTCTACAAATATTCTATACTAGAGAGCCAATCAATGCAACCTTATGGGGAATCAGATAAAGTCGGCTCTCTTGCTGCGCAAAATATATGTTTAAAAAATCAGCACATTAAGGTAAATGTAGTTGTCACACAAGCTATTTTGGATTTTTGTAACATGGAATTATTTCAGGGGGGGAAATTCCGTGAATAAATGTATGCTCAGTGCGTTCAGGATTAGGACTGATATATATGTTGGCCTAGGCCTATTCAATTGTGTTTTAATATCTTTAGCATTCATATTATTACAATCTATTCTTTTCGTAGGCTACTCCGCGGTTGGCCTCGATGGGGAGATATTTTAACCCTTTTTAACCCCATTTTTCTGCGACATTCCTGTGTCTCCCCCTGCGTCATAGCCCGTTTCAGCACCATGTCAGTGGACAGGTACATTCCTACGAACAATCCTGCGCGTTCACTGTGCCTAGTGATGGAATCACTAGGCCGCCGTTGTTTTTCAGGGGCAGAAGGTGGAAAATACTGGTAATATTCCTTTCACAAAAAACAACCATTAGTACGGTAATGTTAAATGTTACTTGTGAAAAGTAATCCCCCGATTCCTATTGTGGATGGTCCGCTGATTTGAGCAGGAATACGCTGAACAGCCCAGCATTCTGTTTCTGCTGTAGACGCACCTGTTGCTGCTCCCGGTTCACCACTCCAAGATGGCGGCCGTATTTATCGCGTCCCAGCAGCCAATGCTGCGTCTATGCTATAAAATGTATATGGGTAGAATTCTCTATCCAGCACACATCTAGGCGGACACGCCCACCTGTGATGTCATAAGGGACTGATTTCCAAAACGGCTTGTAACGGCTAATCAGCCCACACCTGGTGGCATGTCATGGGACCTTTAAATATGCTCTGGGCTCAAAATTGTGGTTCAGGGTTCTAGAAGTACTCAGTGCACATGTGATGGAGAAATGCACAGTGCATATAGGGGGTGTGGTCTCAATAGCCCTGTAGTAAGCAGTGTGCTAGCGTGATTGAGGAATAGCATAGATATTCAAGTTTACTTGCATGAAATCTGGTTGTGTTAGTCAAGATAATGCTAATATATATTTTTTCCCAACTATATTTATGTCCCCTGTTAAGAGCCAACCTTCAATTTTGTAAATATCTGTTTATTCCCATAAATTCCCGTTAATTCCCATGGAAAGTTTCCAACAAAATTCCTGGAATTTTGCCACCCTAGTAATGCCACTTTTCCCCCTACCAAGTCTGAATAAGAATAAACCAATATCAGTTCCTAACCTAGGGGCGATAAATCAATATTAATAACAATCACGATAAAATCTGCCGCGATGCCCTGAATTTTGAATTTTGAATCTATAGTTTGGGATCGACCACTGACTCGGTGCAGTACCCTGAGTCAGTGCCATGTGTTCAAGCACTATACAGCAAGCCATCTTGGAGCTTGATGACGTACATACCAGTACAGAACACCGCTCAGGGGATTCTGTATGCAAAAACGAGTGCACCTGACCGGTCACAAAAGAAGCTAAAACCAGGAGTAATGATGTTCACAAAGATGGCATCATTGTTGTTTTATTTGATCATTGTTTTTTTATGATTTAATATGATCAAATAAAACATCTTTATATTTTAATCCCAATAAAAAAAATTGAAAGAATGCCCATTGACCAACTAAATGTGATTCCTCCCTGGCAGACGGGCTACATGGTCCTCATCGCGGTCATGTTGGTGACCAGAACCTACTGTGACGTGTGGATGATTCAGAATGGGACCATGATTGAGAGGTTAGTAGCACTGCTGCGGTGACAGCATGTGACTAGTGGAGTTTTTTTTTGTTTGGGTCTAATATGATTTGATCCAAGGAGCAAGCCATTGACCTAAATATCGTTTTCAATAGTCTGAACCTGTGTAATTTGAAGCATCTCTTTTGTGTGTATGTCTGTCTTTGTGTGTGTGGGCGCGTGCGTTCAACGAGACCGTGAGGGCCAAACAGTATCTCTAGCTCTTGTTCTTGTGTTGTGATTCTCCACAGCGGTATCATTAACAGAGATAGCCGACTGTTCAAGCAGCACTATTATCCCTACATTGCTGTCATTCCTGTGGTAACGGCTCTTTACCCTGCTCTTTGGTAGAAGACGTGTTTGTGTGGGGGTGGGGGTGCATCCACATCAAACGCTTGTTTGTTTTCTGCTTTGTCTATACTCCCTTTAACAGCAACTCTGGGCTGTGTTGGCCCCAGGCAAGGGTATTGTACACAAGGTGGTGCAATGAGGGAATCCTACTCAATCTACATTTTCCACACACTCCAATATCCATTTGTTCGGTTGCTGTTTGAATGTACCGGTCATGCTGACAGAGGAAATTTGCCTAAAGGTAGACGCATTACACATTTGCAAAGTAAGTGACAAACAAAGTGAACTGTTACTATGCAAACAATGGGGGACTGGATGGTTGACAGTAACTGACGCAGCCAGAGCACTCTATAAAGAAACCTTAGACACATTAACATCCTATGGATGCCACAGATCAAGTGGGCTTGGTAACACCGCCACATCACACTAACAAGCCACCCCATTTCACTTGAAGAGTTTCTGATATCCATATCTAGAGGACGTCCTGAAACACAATGAGATTCACATGTTGTATACATGGAGTGGGATTCCCTGATCCAGAACCTGTCAGGGCTTCTCTGGTGCTGTGTATGATCCCAGTACAAGGACAGGTCCAGGTCTACAGGGATTTACCTAAGCTACAGCAGCATTGATGATATGCTTGTGTAGCTCCATGGTTTTCAGACTTGCTTTACGTGTGTTGTGCTGATCCATTGTGCGTGTTGTGGTTCACAGTGCAATTATCGGTCGCTCAGCTAAAGATTTCAAGACCTACTTGATGGGCTTCTTGAAATTCATTCCAGCTGTAAGTTTATTTCCCCTCTTTGTTTACCCCATGGTGGCCTCCTGTTGTCCCACTGGCTGTTAAAAACAATAAAAACAATTAGACCATTTATTTACACCAAGAATTAACAGAGGACACCTAATTTGTAAGAAATATATATATTATATATGTAATATAATCCCTAAACTATACTGCCATAATAACGTTTCAGCATTATTTCATTACAATTAATGAGCCAATGATTTTTGCATTGTTATGTGTTTGTCTGAGTGGTATAATTATAGTTGACTTGAAATTCTACCCTGCATGATTATGCTTACATTGGTAGATGTAAAAAATAGTGTGCATGTCTAAGTGTTTGTGTCATATTGTGTGTTTTTAAATGTAAATTTCATGTTTCCCAGATTGCCTTGGTGAACAACCTACTGAAGCTGGGCATAAACGAACTCAAGCTGCGGTTCCGTGAGAGGCTCACCCAGTATCTCTACGACCAGTACCTCCAGTGAGTTACGCTCATCACACTTTCTTGGACCACTGACGTCAGTCTTTGGTGCTCAAAGCTGCCTGGGTTCCAACCCAGGATTCTAGGTTCTTTGGCCTCTCTGTGATTGGCCAAAGTCACAGAGAGGCCCCCGGCTCCTGCTCTTCTGTTCTCTGTGGGGTCTATACTTAACACCGGTGCTTCTACAGGGGCTACACGTACTACAAGATGGGCAACCTGGACAACAGGATCTCAAACCCGGACCAGCTACTGACGCAGGACGTGGAGAAGTTCTGCAACAGCGTGGTGGACCTCTACTCCAACCTCAGCAAGGTAGCCTATGCAGCATAGTTTTGGTTTTCCGGTAATTACCGGTCATTGACCGGAAAATAATTAGTAGGACCGAAAATTCGAAATTTCTCCGGTCAGAATGAACAATGGAAATAATTCTATCTGCACAATTTGAATTGTGTTTAAATATGCTACAGTGGTCCTTTGTTTAGCCAATTCATGTAAAACAATGAAGGTCGGGCCTTTGTGTTTTTTTTATTTATTTTTTTTAATCATTGCTTTATTGGCCTAATCTGAGGAGAAATCTATGCCATAAACAGAAATATTATAGGTCTTTATACAACGGGGGGCCTAAATCCAGCGATCTGATTGGTTCCTAACTGTTGTATAATGAGCGTATACATAACTGCTATGACGCCCGATCATTTTGTGAAAGTATCACTCCGCGCCTTGAAGTGGAAACCGTTACAACCGTTCTCTCGGAGGGACGCTAAAGTGTGTTGCATAGCGACCGTCGTGCATTTTGAAGGCAGCCAGGAGGGACTACTTTTTGGTAGTCTTTAATAAAACGGCTACTTTGACTTTCTTGGTTTCTTTTTAAATGTAGTGTGTCTATGACTTTCGTTTCGCCATAACAGTAACCGTTGTATAAAAGCAATAGATCACTTCAGTCAGTGGCATGTGCTCATTATACCACTGTGAAGGGGGTCGCCGGCCCTCCGCTGTGCGTCGGGGCCGGACAACCCTTAACAGTGGTATAATGAGCACATACCACAGCCTGGCGTGATCTATTGCTTAATTATTACACGGGTCTTCTCAATGCCGTGGAACGCTCCGTTCACTTGCATGGGTAGTAGTCCGGTAACTTGTCAAACCCAGCGTCTTCGGTTGCTAAGCGACGTCAACGTCTTTGGCGGACTATTTCACTGCTGATCAAAACTACGAATGCTGCTAACGATTAAATTGTAAAATGACACACCATGTGAAGTTATTTTTTCGTTTTGGCAAGTAGCCGTCTAATAAGCGGGATAATGTATAGAACGTCGCCGGTCATTATCGAAAATAAGCGCGTCGGTGTCCTGTTCAGCCTGTCAGGGCTTATTTTCCCGATAATGTCCGGCGTTGTATACATTATCCCTTACATATATATTTAGCAGAGTAGGCCTAAGTAACAAATGTGTACAAAGTTACACATGTATTAAAAGAAATGTCGGGTTGTAATCGGGGCCGGGCCGGGCCGAGCTCGGACAGAACGTGCACGGGCTCGGGCCGGGTTGGGCTTGATTTTCTAGGCCCGATCTAAGCTCTAATAAAGACTGCTCAGCGAAGCCGCCTTGGGGAAGGAAGAGTTACCAGGCTTATGCGCATTGCAAGCAGCAGAGACACTCTCGATACATTTGACTGTATCGAGAGTCCTCAGCGGCGGCAAGCTTTATAGATGCCAAATATCGAAAGAAGATAAAAAAATATATACGTTAAAATTAAACCTTTCAGGTCACATGATGACCGGCACCACATTTCTGGCTTTGAGCAGTTTGCTCTTAATTTAACGTTTAAAAATAAATAAAAATAATAATAATTAATATCACAGTCTACAAAAGAAGCCGCACAACTAAATAACATGAGCGCAGTCAAAATAATATAAGTTTATAACACCCTTACAATAAAGAACTATATTATATTTAGCTGGCATTTCTCTCAAGTGATTGAACAATAGAGATGCTAACAAAAATAAAGCATAACTCTGTATCAGTGCACATCATCGTTCACATTCATATCTTTCGTCGAAGTTTCTGCAGTAATTATTCTTCTGTTTGTTTAGTCAAGGGAACTTAAGCACACAAAGCCACAACGCAAACAAATATTTACCACAGAATTCCTCAATAGATTGAAGAAATTGTGGGTGTTGTCCTTTCAAATAATTTATCACGTGTTTGTAATATGTGGCCACCATTGTACACTGTGTTGTGTTGTATTGTATTGTATAATAGTACTTAACTGTGTAGCAACTGGAGTAGCTGCTATCATTGCTGTAACACGGGGAATTGGTTAGCCTAGCGATTGTTTTACTTGCACTTGGTTCTATGAACATCCTTTCTGTACCAACAGCGATATATTGTTGCACTTCTTATGACAAATGTACTTATTGTAAGTCGCTTTGGATAAAAGCGTCTGCTAAATGCCCTAAATGTAAATGTAAATCTGGACTTTGCCTCACTTTGCAGCCCCTCCTGGACATCGGATTGTACATCTTCAAGCTGACCAGTGCCATAGGTGCCCAGGTAAAGCCCCACGGCGTCCTCTGTTTGTGTTCTACGAGCCATGCCCTCGTGTCCAAGCGGGCCTGACTTTATGTCTCTGTGCCTGTGGTCACCAGGGTCCCACCATCATGATGGCCTACCTGATCATCTCGGGTCTGTTCCTGACCAGGCTGCGGAGGCCCATCGCCAAGATGACCGTCTCAGAGCAGCGCTACGAGGGGGAGTACCGCTACGTCAACTCCCGCCTCATCACCAACAGGTCCACAAACTGCCCGCGTTCACACGCACATACACACGCACATACCGTCCTTTAAGGAGACGTAAAGCCGAGGTCCTGAGTAGGGGATTCCCTGGTGTTCTGGCTAAAACTGCCCCACCAGGCTCATTCAATCTGGCCCCTAAACATCCACCTGTATAATGGGTTGAATCATTAATTCCCTCACTCTCCACCTCAAGCTGGTGTGTGTTGAGCGCTCTGGCACCGCTGGGCTGCCGTGCATCACCCCAGTGGGGGCGGTTAGTGAGGTCCCCCCTTCACTGTAAAGCATCTTTGAGTGTCCAGAAAAGCGCTATATAAATTCAATCAATTATTATCATTATTATACACACCCTCACACACACATACACACCCTCACACAAACATACACACCCTCACACACTCATTACAACCACTTGGTGTGGCTTTGTATTCCTCAGTGAGGAGATTGCCTTCTATAATGGGAACCTGAGGGAAAAGCAGACCATTCACTCCACGTTCCAGAAACTGGTGGGTTCATCTTTGTATTATAGTCGTAATATGCCCTGCACTCTTTAGGTTTTCCTCCAGGTTGAATTGATATTAAAAGACAGTAAATGTCTCTAGGTGGACCATCTCCATAAGTTCATCTTCTTCCGCTTCTCCATGGGCTTTGTGGACAGCGTCATCGCTAAATGTAAGTGAATTGGAGCCATTCCCCCTGGCCAGGGACTTTTATATTGCTGCTGGTGGGGAACAACGCAATGATGTGTCCTCCTCTTCGCTGTCTCGTTGCAGATATAGCCACAGGGGTGGGCTACCTGGTGGTCAGCAGACCCTTCCTGGACCTGTCGCACCCCAGGCACCTGCACACCAGCCAATCTGAACTGATGGAGGCATGAGCGTCTTTGGTCTTATTTCAGTATTGGTTTTCAAACTTTCCAATTGCATGTACTGAGTCCTGTGTTGTGTGCCGTAGGACTACTACCAAAGTGGGAGGATGCTTCTGAGGTTGTCCCAGGCCCTAGGCAGGATCGTCCTAGCCGGCCGAGACATGACGCGTCTTTCTGGGTGAGCACCCCCACCACCACCTCCCTCCTGCAACCTGTTCTCCAGTAGAAGCAACATGTATGGATGGGCAAACACAGATAACTACCCATGTTTGTTCTATGCAAATTGAACAAACATTCCTAACCCTTGGAACAAACATCTTAAAGGTTTAGCAGTGTTTCCCCTAGGATGGAGTTGCAGTGGTGGAGGTGAACTGTTTCTTTTTCTGCTCGCAAAGCGCATCCTGCAGGGGGGTTTACCAGGAGGGTGTACATACAGTACATTTGTTGACATTAATGAGCGGGGGAAATATGGAGAGATTGAACATGATACAAGTATAATCTTTAAAACAATTATTTACATTTATTTAACAAACTTCACATAACACAAATACTACAACAATCGAAAAGGTCTGTGCCTCCAACCAATGCATCTTCCCACTCCCTCCCTTCTCCCCAACACTAAGGTTGTAGTAGGACCATAAAGAGGCCATGCCTCTATGGAACACGTTGTGGGGCTCTAGAGTCAATAATGGCGACGCGATTGAAATTTTACCATTGTGGTCGTTTTCAGTTTTGCACTTTGCAGACGGTCCCTAAACTCCCGGCTTAAAGCCGACAGCTCATAGAAGCCAATGCATTTCACCGTTCGCTAAAGACTGCTCGTTTGGATAAAAACGATGTTGTAGCTGGTTCTCTATGTTGCTACATTTAGCTCGAGGTGTCATTTGTGTCGCAACAATGTTTCACTGATGACCTATTGAACCGCAAACTCCGAATCTGCCCATTTCTTTCCAACTTGACGGAATTTACGGAGTTCCTCTCCCTTTATAGCTATGCTTTACTCGCAGCTGTTTGAATTGACCTGGATATGAAGCGTCGGTCGCGCAAAATAATATAACATTCGATTTTTAAAGAGATAAGACGGAGCTCTCCTCTCCTCTCCTTTTTATATGCTTTACTCACAAGTGTGTGAATTGACTTGGATATGAAGCGCATATCCAGCGTCCGTAGCGCACGGAATGTTATATTATTTTGCTTAGTGCAGAATAAGATAAGATGAAGCTCTTCTCTCCTCTTGTTAAAAAAAAAATTCAGCAGCGGCGGTCATATTTCAGCACCTTACACTGCTAGGTGCATATAGGGAAACACTGGGTTTTGTGAGGAATATATGTCCAATTATTTAACATGTTTTTTAGTAAGTAAACTGCCAAATCACTATAACATTCTTAAGCCCCTCGTCCTAAGAGGGGCTTAGCCGCCCCTCCCGCCGATTTCAAAGATGTCGTAATGGATTTTAAGTAACGCATGAGAAAGTAGTCATGTGACGCACCACTAGAAAGATTTGTGTCAACTTTTAGTCTATCATAACCATTGTTGGCTAACTGACAATACCAACCCCAAACAAAATAAAATTCATGCAACGATAAGAGTAATGTAGGCCTATTTCATAACTATCATACTTATGCACACATGCACATTAATAGCGATCTTTTATCTAACCCTTGTACTGCACAATATTATATGAAACCTAAGATTCTACTTATTCCAACAGTTTAAACCATACCAATCTGTGACTAAAACTCGCTGAACAAGAGGCAAAAAACAAGCAAGAACAAAATTATAATTTCCTTTTTTTAAGCTAAAGATATCTTTCTTACAATTGTTATGATTAATAATGTCGCATAAAACAACCATACACAGGTAATCTAATGTCCGGGCACCATTTTGCAACTAAACATATTAGCAAAAAATGTATACAATACAAGTTAAGAGAGGGTATCATTGGAAATGGATATATTGCCCTCAATCAGAACACATGTCCTACATCGCCATCTGGTGGACGTATGGTGCAATAGCGATTATTTGGCTTGGTGTCATATATATTTGCCCGGATCTTTAAATAATCAAATGTCAAAATTGTACAACTAGTCCCCAAGATATCTACGGGTTTATGTCTCATCAAGTTTATATTGTCAAATTTGCATTGGATTTATGTTTAAATTTGGAGATTTCGCCTAAACCTACCTCTACTAAATCCTCTATCTTTGCTGTACTTCATTACTTTACTTAATACTTTATTGGCATCATATATTGACCCAGGTACTCATAATATCTTATATTAAGACCCTTAGGGCGACCAACTGATAATACAGTAGGTGTGATTCACTTTAGTCTAAATAATGAAAGTTATTTCAGACTAAAAATAAAACCTTCCACCTGTGCTTGGTTCTTGCTCAGTTAGAACAGTTATGTTTTTTAGTTATGTTTTATTTTTTGCTCACCAAGTGATGGTGACCATTTTTCTGTTAATCTTTATTTCATGTTTAAAGTTGTTAAAATGGGGAAATAATCTGTAAAATACTAGGGCCACTAGGGTTTCCAGAGTTTTGATTGGCTGTGCCCCCTTGCTCGAGCAAGTGACGTTCCTACACAACAGCCCTCACACCACACCCAATGTGACCTATTTTCCACAAGTACGAAAGTTTGAAACGTTTTCTAAAACTGAATATAGCTGTGCATCAACTTTTAAGAGTAGGTTATGGTTGGTTAATTTCTGCCATTCACTTAAAGCTGTTTCATTACAAAGTTTAATATTGGTTCAGGCTAACTTCGGGTAGTGACCACTTTCAAACGTCTGTAGATACTCTCACAGTATTTTCACCAATCTTTTGCTTAGATTTTGGTGGTGTTGCCAATTTTCTGCTATTAGAATTCAGAAGCAGTCTATTGTATTTGATGGAAAGATCCTTTAGGATTAAGGTCAGAATGAACACGTCTCAGTGGAGAATGAGGCCTGACTAACAGTCAGTGTAAGTGTTCTCCAGGTGTCAGTGGAGAATGAGGCCTGGCTAATAGTCAATTTAACTGTTCTTCCAGGTTCACGTCTCGCATCGCTGAGCTGATGAAAGTTTTGAAGGAGCTCAACGCGGGCAAATACGAACGCACAATGGTCACCCAGCAGGAGAAAGGTATGTCTCCATGTATATCGGATACCACAACAATTTATCATATAAATGACAGCTTATGTTCGTTGAAAGACGTTTTGAATATCATAACCTGATGATATTCTTAATTTTTCGGTTGTATTGCTTGATTTATTTTATCAAGAGGCATATCAGGATGTACATCGATTATCATACCAAATTTGCTGTAATATCACCATTAATTGTTATCATTAATATCTGGGCTATCTATCACGGTCCTGCATGAAACTGAACGGATTAGTCTTTTGCTTTTGTCCATTCCTCGTCAGATCCCGGGTCTGTGTCGGAGAAACTAGCCCTGGTTCCCGGAAGTGGTCGGGTTATCAACGCAGACCACATCATCAAGTAAGACCTGCCCAAAACAAGCATTCCTTACAAAAACAAAACCAAGCTCTAATGCCATGACCCAGGATGCCTTCCTCTTTAGGTTTGACCACACACCGCTGGCAACGCCCAATGGAGAGATCCTGATCAAGGACCTGTCGTTTGAGGTAAGTCCTCTCCGCTGGGCTCGTCATACGAGAGTGGCAGCTTCCATGTCTTTGTATTTTTTTGTTTTAGGGCAGAGCATTTCATCCTTTCTTAAATCGTTTGAGGAGCAGAACTGCGCACAATTGCAAGCATGCCAAATAACCGTTAAACCGACTCTTTGTTGTTGTTGCAGTCATCAGTCAAAGAACTCAAACGGTCTGTAAATCTGTTTAGATGGTGTTTGAGCTTCTTAGTTCCTTCATTATTGCCCTAAGGTTCCCATGTCTCCATCTCCCATTTCTCATTCCCATGGTTTTGTTTGTAATTCTTCATTTTGAAGGTGATGTCTGGCGCCAACGTGTTGGTGTGTGGTCCCAACGGCTGTGGCAAGAGCTCCTTATTCAGAGTCCTGGGAGGGGTGAGATTCACTGCCCCAAGCCTGGGGCTGTACTATTGCTCGATGCAACCAGAGAAACGGTCCCCTTCCTCATATTACCCATGTAGAGTAATGCAATGAGTGGTATGTCTGCTTGTGTGTGCTTCAGCTTTGGCCTCTGTTTGGGGGAGAGCTGACCAAACCAGAGAGAGGGAAGCTCTTCTATGTTCCCCAGGTAAAACCATCCTTCCCCTTTTCTCCTCTGTGGGCATTCTTAAGCTGACAAAAGAAACCTAATCTGTGTGTGTGTGTGTGTGTGTGTGTGTGTGTTGCGCAGAGGCCTTACATGACGCTTGGCTCTCTAAGGGACCAGGTCATCTACCCGGACACGTTCGAAGAACAAAACCGTAAAGGCATCTCTGACCAGGTAGGACTCACACAATGTGGTCACATGATCACGGGTTGGACTGGGAGACCCTCCTCATGGGTTGGACTGGGAGACCCTACTGGTATGTTTGACTGAATCCCTACTCGCTGGCTCCCCCCAGGTGCTGAAGGAGTACCTGGACAACGTGCAGCTGGGCCACATCCTGGAGCGGGAGGGGAGCTGGGACATGGTGCAGGACTGGATGGACGTGCTGAGCGGAGGGGAGAAGCAGAGGATGGCTGTAAGCACCCATAGACTTGGGGGGGGGGGGGGGGGGGGGGAGATGTGCCGCTTTACACATCTCTAAACAATAAACCTCCTAGAATAAATGGAATATAGCCTTCTAACTTTGGTGGTCACACCTAAGTGAGACCGTTAATGTTTATTTCCCAGATGGCTCGATTGTTCTACCACAAGCCCCAGTTTGCCATTCTGGATGAGTGCACGAGTGCCGTGAGCGTGGACGTGGAGGACTTCATCTATAGCCACTGCCGGACGGTAAGAACCTCTGATGGGAGGCCCTAACAAAATAATGTAAAAACAACTGTTTTCAGTTAGGAGTTATTTAGATTTGAGTATTGACTTGACTATTTAAACTGAAAGTTGTTTGGCATGTGTTAACGTGTGAAGGTTTATCCTTTTTAAGATGTTTATTCATTCATTCGTTTTGGACCGACAGGTTGGCATCACCCTATTCACCGTGTCACACAGAAAGTCCCTCTGGAAGCACCACAAGGTAAGCCTGCTTCATCATCAGGAGGAATGTATTAATGAGCTTTAACCCGTAAGGTGGAATAGGTCTTAAGACTAGTATATTCTGGTGTAGCTGGCGTGTTGAGAAGAGCCTGATGGAACCTTGTTTTGTTTTGTCTTCAGTTCTACCTGCATATGGACGGCAGAGGGAACTACGAGTTCAAGCCCATCACAGAGGAGACGGTGGAGTTCGGCTCCTAGTCCTGTCCCCAGACGGGGCCGCTGGCCCAGGGACCAGGACCACCCCGGGAACAGAGCCCGGTCCACTAACTGAATCTGAAGATAGAACGTTGTCCACTAAAACTTAGACACAATCTTCTTTTTAATCAAACCTAACTCATTTGTTTTGTTTTTGTTTTTTCCGAGTTATTTAAAATTGAAAAATCTGTTGAGTAATTTAAGGCCCTTTGACAAGGGTCACATTTTGTAGAGATGAAGTTAAAATAATGTGCCTGGTAACTGGTTGAGCGGTGCGGGGCTGGTACAGGAGATGTGGGAGGCAGTGAGCGCAGGGCCAGTACAGTCCCCTGGTCAGGGTAATCGACGGTAGTTGTCTCTGAGAGAACCGCCTCACAGAGGAATGTGATATAAAAGTGACTTTTTTTATGAATGGTAATGCTGCTCTAATCAAAGTCCCTCAGAGCTGAGGAACTCCTAATGGGTGTATTTTGTGTATTCTTTAATCCAGGATCAATGAAATGTTAAATGGGAATCTGGGTTGTGTGTAGATGCAGAGATGTTTGAAGGTCCTGGTGGGTTTTAGAGGAGGAGGCCTATGATGATATGCAGATGATGCCATACGACTTTTACCCCCCACCCTTCCTTAATGTACCTCCATTTGTCACTGTAAGGTAACACTATTATTGGTCCTTTTTTAATGCAAGGAAGTCTCTGTATAAATTGTATATGGACATTAACTGTATTAAAACCAGGCGCAGGGTCCTGAAATAAAATTATTGACAAATGACAACAATCATGACCTTCTTCTGTGGTCATGCGGCCGGTAGATCATTGGCGATGTGTTCGCTAGGTGTGGTGGCAAATGATCCACGTGTTCGGGAAGCAGATCTCCGGACACTTGATATCCAGACATCTTTGTGGGGAAAGGGTCAGGACTATCTAATGATGAACATTAGACCCCGTAAAGACTGTCATTATATGGCTCTTTTGAAGAACTTCTTAGATTTATCTGAAGTATTGCTTCCAATGAAAAGGTAGATTTTTTAAATGTATGTTTACAATATGAGACTCCTTTGTGACAAAAGTGCAGTTTTTTTGTAGTGTTGAATTGAGTAACTTTTTGACTCACTGCCTAGAGACCTTTGATCACATGTTCCCATCTGTCTGAGCAACCTTCCACTGGGTGATAAGGCAACACACTAATCCACATCTATGGTGGATTACATGGTGTGTGGACATGCATGCAATACCTGTAAATATATTTTCGTTATAAGACATTTTCAGAATTTATCTAAAATAGATTAGGTGCCTGTAATAAATTATTTTTAATTTATATTACAGCTAATTAATTTAATTGTAACGTTGGAACGCCAACGGGTAAATTTTTTTGTACAAAAAAATGTGGTCAATGCACTTGTAGAGAAACGAGGCCTCTGTATTAATCAGGAGTAGAGAAACACAAAGTCCAAAGGTGCGTTAGATGGCTCAGACGCCTCGCCGATCAGGTTTCTCCGTGTTCACCCAACACAGGAAGTCAAGTACCACAGCGAAGCTTCCTTGTTTTGCTGCTTTCTCACAAACGAATGTAGATTATGGCTTGACGTTTAAATTCACGCAAAGCTAACTTTGATGGTTTTCTCTATACGGACAGTCATGGGTGGCTCGAACATTGCTCTACTGATTTGCAGTCTGTCGGCCTGCTGGCCTCCTGGCCAACCTCTGGGACAAGGTAGGGGTCTGCACAAAGACAAACAACACTCGGAAGAGCAAACACCACTCATCTTGTTTGTGTTGGATTTACATTAGGCCTACTCAAGTGTTTCCCTTTATTTACCTTTACTGCCATGCATTCGGCAGTGTCATAAAGTAGTCTACTACACCAAACCTATCATCGCGTGTGTGTGTGTGTGTGTGTGTGTGTGTGTGTGTGTGTGTGTGTGTGTGTGTGTGTGTGTGTGTGTGTGTGTGTGTGTGTGTGTGTGTGTGTGTGTGTGTGTGTGTGTGTGTGTGTGTGTGTGTGTGTGTGTCCCAGTGCCCCTGCGATTCGCTGCGTTGGGGGACTGGGGTGGGGTTCCAGTGCCTCCGTACTTCACTCATCACCAGAAGGCCATCGCAGACGAAGCTGATTGGCTCGCCCGGACCGCGGGTCTGGACTTCGTCCTAAGCCTCGGGGACCACTTCTACTTCAACGGAGTGAATGATGTGGCAGACCCCCGCTTCAAGGCCAGTCCACGCACCTGTCCATCCTAACCCCGTTGATTTATTTACTTATATTTAACCAGGGATCCCATTGATATTAAATGTACATTTTCCAAAGCAGGGATAAATGGTGAAACCTGACTTACAATGCGACACTTATTTTCGTAGTCTCTAGCATATGTGAGGTATTTTCATAACAGTTACATTTGACTCATGTGTTACTTGTTTCAGCCTCAGTGGAAGTTTGTTAACACAGAACGATGTAGGCCTAATCTGTTACGGAGTCTGCAGGGTTTACAATTATGCATCCTGAACATGCAGTCGGTTATGGTGTGTTCCTGAATCCTCGAACGCCAGATCCGAGTCGAAAGTCGAAGATCTCCCAGCTTTCTTGCGGCATTTCTCGAAGGCACGCCCCCTTGTCTTTGTATTTCGAAAATCTGAGAGTAGACCGAGATCAGTGATGACGCCCTCAACAAAATGCCTGCGCCCTTGAAGAGGTATATATTTTTTGTATTTGTACCACGTAGGTCATTTTAATGTCGATTTTAAATGCTCTTACACACTTGATTACATTGCTACTTTATTCCGGTCACCAATTTATACATTATGGTCTTGCTGTGCGTGCAATACAATGTAAAGTTGTGTTGATTGTTTTCGGGCTGGTTTGCTAAAGACGTTAATGCAGCTAACAATAAACAACGACTAGCCAATTTCATGCCACAAAGACGAACAGGAACGCTTTGAATACTCCGTGACCGGAAGTGACGTCAAACGTGCAACTCGGAAGGCTGGCGGCCGAGGATTCAGGAACACACCATTGTACTTTCACACAGAGCGTGCCATTCCTATGGTGCCATTTGACGACGCTGTGTACTGTAGAATGGGGAAAGGTCGCCTCCTTGTGTTTGGAAATCGTTAGGTTTCCCTCTAAAAAGCCTCTAGTTTAATTAATTCTAGAATTGATTCAGGGTGTTGTATTTAAGAAATTATTCAATACAACAATGGTAATGTTTAACGTTTTCATGTTGGATAATATAACAGCTCTCTTTTTTATTGTCTGCCAATAACTTATCTGGGTTTTTCGTTGTTCCGACACAGTACACATTTGAGAAGGTATTTTTTCACAAGTCCTTGCTGGCAGTTCCATGGTACCTGGTGGGAGGGAACCATGACCATCGCGGGAGCATCTCGGCCCAAATTGCCTACTCCAACATCTCCCACAGATGGTAGGGCTCAAATCGCCAGGCAGACCCACTAACCACATGTTGGCAATAACGTACCTTCTTGTTAACTGAAAAACAACATTCAGTATTGATTCCACACCTGGGAAGTTAACTTAAGTAAATTGGTCAAATGCTATTTATTTTTCTATTTTTTAGGGCCAGTGATATGGACTCACAGAACCAACGTTTTTTTAAAATAATTTTAGTGATGAAACTAGAAATATTAAGTTCATAATCAATACAATTTACACATTATTACAATTGAGGGTTCTCCATTGTAAAAGAGACAAGGAGAAGGTCTTTCTAACTCTCTGTGTTTCCCGTCACATTTGACCTGGGAAGGAACTACCCGTCCCTTTACTACGAGCTCCTGTTCCCGGTTCCTCACACCAACGTGTCGGTGACGGTGCTGATGATCGACACCGTGGTGTTATGTGGGAACACGTACGACCAGGAGCAGCCGAGTGGGCCGGAGGACTCAGTGGCGGCAGAGATCCAGTGGGCGTGGATCCTCTCTAGACTCGCCAACAGCAAGTAAGCAACACGGCCCTCGTTTCTAAGGTGATGTGGGGAGGGTTTAACAGCTGTCATTTGATGGCTACGGCAACAAATGATAGCTGTTAAATCCTCCAGCCATCCGTCCGCTGTCAGTAAGTCAAGTGCTCGGAGAATATCTGTTCTGGTTGACTACTTATGCCTCTATGAGACCGTTTAGATAGCAGACCACTTCTGGGTCTTTCTGGCCAATCATCTCTTCCCTCATTGGTTCAAGGATCCCTCTTGCCTTTTTGGGTCGTAAATTTGGCTCTGTTATGCTCTTTTCGGTTCACTCGCTCTACAACTGAACAGTGTTTCTGTTTGTTCACATCCCGCAATGAACCGGTTTACATTTTATCCAGGATTTAATCTAATATATTCAACCCCTTATTGACGTTTGTCAGCACATTCTAATAAATAAGAGTTAATAAATTAGTGATGTGAGATACAAAAACTGCTGCACCCTACTCTACATCTACATTTGAAAAACACACTATACTAAGGTTATACAAATATAGATATTTAGGTAAGAGATCTGTAATCGATGTGATGTACCCGGTGCTCAGTGCCCTTCTAGACAGCAGATAATACTCTGCTGTGTATTCATGTTCAGCCTCTATATGGCAGCAGAGCTGCACATGTGCTCATATTTCTAAGTCAGTAGAAGCTCTTCAATAGTGGACCATGTCCCTACTGACGGACTTCACTAGCTGTCATCGCTGGGAGATTGATCCTGTAGAATGTGTTTTTGTATTCCTCTAATGCAGTAAAATAAAATAGCTAATATATTGCCTTCTAAGCGATGATAATGGCATTCCTCCGCCGTGGCTGAGGAGGAGGAATCCGGGCAGGGTGATTCAGTCACTGGTTAAGAATGTAACGCCACTGTCGTCGTTCATTTCTAACCCTGCTGGACGTGCACGTAAGGGCGCACTCGTGTGAGCAAGCATAGATGTGGTTTCGCAAGAATCAAAATTTCTAGACGACGAATTGCACACTTCTTGGTGGTCGCCATGTGTGCTGAACAAGAGCACTTCTGAATAACCGCTGATGTGCTTCCCCTTTTGAATACACTGCAATATCCTCCATATGTACAGTGTTACATAATTGTTATAGAAATGGACCAGATAGAGTATTCAAGGGGAGTTGGGTTCACTTTGCTGTAACAGGGAACAATGAATACGGTGCATGCTGCATGTTTTCTAAACAAGGCTTAAAGACATTATTTCAGCAGTGATGTTTAGGCTGTCTGGCATCAACGATTAAGAATCCCTGCAGCAGTAAAACTTTTCTATTCAGTATAAGATAAATACTTGTTCACTGGTTAGAAGGAACAGTTCTTCTCACTTTGCCCTCCCACATAACTTTCCTGTGAATGAAAGACTCATTATATGTTATGGTCAGGTTGAGATTTGAGATCACGTCTTCTGAAATGATTCTGTGTTGGTGGTCACTTGGTCAGGAGAATGAGGTCAACCTAAGCTACCTTGCCCAGGTGTTAGTCTATAAATGGATTCCAGTTTGAGGACTAATTGCAGTTGTTCAGCTTTCTATCTTTGTAAATTATAGATTTGGTGAGAAGACTTTAGTCAGTCAATCAATCAATCCACTAATCGTTTGTGTACTTTTTTTTGTACACTCAATTATAGTATAATTTTATAGCAGATACTCTGTATCTCGATTTCATCTTGCGGTTGTTAATGATTATTTAAAGGTTAGGTCATTTCTGTCCAAAGTGCTCTCATCACAACAATAACGAAATACGTGATTTGATGACATTATCAAGTAGCGTGTCATTTAATTCCAAGTAGCATAAGAATAACTGAGGATAATGTTAGTTGAGGAAGCCCAGTGCTGTTATCTGTGGTCAGAGCAATCATATTCAAAATAATGATGAAATGAATCAAATGTATCAGCATGAAAGTTGTAACTTTATACAGGTAACGTACACATTACAGTGTTGCCCACTAAATCTCATTTGATTGACTAATTATGGTGGTAGCTGACAGAGGGGTGACAATGCTTTCAGAAAGACATTGGACATTCACGCTCTGAATAACGGCGACTTGAAGCTGGAAGCAAAGCCTGTATCATCGCAATGAGTCCTGTGTGTAGCGGTGTATACCTGGTGTGTAGCTTGTGTGTTGCTGGTGTGTAACAGTGTGTACCGGCTCAGCTATTTTCTCTATTGAGCCATTATTTGGTTCTAATTCATACACAATAGGCAAATTATAAAGTGTTTTTCCCTAAATAATTGCCAAATCAATTTAAAAAGAAACGTATTACTTTTTCCAAACGTTCCCAATGGTTTTAAATCACTTTTTATCAGTGTATCCCGCGAGCTATGCAACAGTAAAGAGCAGGTAAAGATCTGCTCTAGCTCTAGTGAGGGTGTAGCGCACATGGACTGTATGCTATACAGATTAAACCGACCCAATCATATGTGTACAATGTGTCAACTATCGCAGACTTTCTTCACACCAAACAAACCAGCCACAAACCGAGTAAACGGTTTGTAGATTCGTTGAGATTCAGACTGATTTAGTTTTTTTCTGGCATCCCTCATACTCATTTGTACAGAGCTCAGGAGGTAACATGGGAAGACATTTTTTTCATAAAAATTGCATGTGATTGGTAACTTGCACACAAGCTTTAGTAAGTCGCACACGGGCTTTAAGTAAATCTGTTGTGTTGTTTTGCAAAACACTGTGTGTTAAGTGTGAGGCTGAGAGTGTGCTTAAAGTTTTGTAGAACTAGGTTGATGTTTTGCTCCTTGAGTGTTAGGTTTCCCTTACTGGGTTAAACTGATCTTAAAAAGTACTGTAAAGAACCCATTTGCTTTTCATGTAGCACTCGTATCCTAACTCTAACCCTAAAATTTTAGGATGAGCCATAATGGACCGCTTGTTCAAGAGGTTTCACAGCAGGGTAAACAACTATGGGGTCAGAACAGTCTCATTAATAATGAATGCACAGAGAAGGATTCACAAATGTATTTTGTGATTTATACATAAATTACTCTCTTCTCACAAATACATTTCAATGCACACACGCATGGATATCGGTATGTATAAATGTAAAATAAATCCATAAACAAAAATAAGTTTCACGAACACATTTCTGATCCACACACAAATGTGTCTTGTTTGAAATAAATGTAATATAAAACCATAAATATATGAATTAAAAAAATATTTGCAATTTTCATCAAAATGTATTTGGATGTTGTTACATTTATATACAAACTGTTAAACTTGAATTTACAAGTCGCTTTTCATTTGTGAACTTGTTGTCATTTATGTGTGAACTGGTCTGTATTTTTATGTGGATTTTTGAGACTCTACAGCCAATCACATGACTGCAGTGACTGGGTTTTTAGATTTGTCGGTGCCGTTTACTACTTTAACGGCACCGACAATCTCAAACCCAGTCGAAACTAGATGGAAAAACTGTAGTTCAAAACGTGACGCAGCTTTTACTTCTTCACCACGTAGAGATTGTTATGGGTCATTCAAAAACTCTGTTATTTCCCATAGACATTTGACCGAGGGAACCGGGAGCCCTCGGAGGCTGGATAGAGGTCGACTCGACTCGGGACTGCAGTCATGTGATTGGCTGAAAACGAGGGAGGCATCTGATTGGCTATAGGGAGTTCCTTGTTGAAAAAAATGCATTTGTGAATCCAGTCCATGGACATAAAAGATCCAGTCACGTCAGGAGAGTCTCAAAAATCCACATATAAATACAGACCAGTTCATTCACACACAAATGCAAGTTCACAAATGAAAAGCGTCTTGTTAATTCAAGTTTAACAGTTTGCATATAAATGTAACAACATCCAAATACATCTTTAATGAAAATTGCAAATATCTTTTTAATTAATATATTTATGGATTTATATTACATTTATTTAAAACAAGAAACATTTGTGTGTGGATCAGAAATGTGTTTGTGAAACTTATTTTTGTTTATGGATTTATTTCACATTTATACATACCGATATCCATTTGTGTGTGCATGGAAATGATTTTGTGAGAAGAGAGTAATTTATATATAAATCACAATATACATTTGTGAATCCTTCTCTGTGCATTCATTATTAAGGAGACTGTTCTGACCCCATAAACAACAGCCTAGTTTCTCACATTCACATCAGGTGTCGTGTGTGTCATCTAGGTCAACACCGACTCTTTTCACTTTCTCTCTTTTTGTTTCTGCTGTCCTCAGTGAAATAATGAACCTCAGTGAAATATTCTGTCTTTGTCACTTTGGATTTAGCTCGTATGGCCATTACTAACAACCAGGACTATGGTGGCTACGTTCCGCAGGTCGGACTACCTTGTTGTGGCTGGTCACTACCCCGTGTGGTCCATCGGCCATCACGGGCCCACCCCCTGCCTGCTGGAGAGGCTGCGTCCTTTACTGAAGAAGTACCAGGTCACTGTGTACCTGTGTGGCCACGACCATGATCTGCAGGTGAGGGGCACTTCAGTGGGACTGGGGAGTTTAGTAGGACTGTAATTTAGTTTACCTGTGGAGTTTAGTATGACTGTGGAGTTTAGTATGGCTTTGGAGTTTAGTATTACTGGAGTTTAGCATGACTGTGGAGTTTAGCATGACTGTGGAGTTTAGCATGACTGTGGAGTTTAGTATTACTGGAGTTTAGCATGACTGTGGAGTTTAGCATGACTGTGGAGTTTAGCTTGACTGTGGAGTTTAGTATGACTGTGGAGTTTAGCTTGACTGTGGAGTTTAGTATTACTGGAGTTTAGTATGACTGTGGAATTTAGATGTCTGTGTGCAACTGAGACAGTAGGGTTTAGCATGACTGTAGTTTTATATGAATGTAGTTTGGTATGACTAGTTACTATAGACTGTAGTTAAATGCTTTAGTATCATATTGGTGTAGACAGTGGGGTTTCGATGACTGTAGTTTTGTATGACCTTGTAGATTAATATGACCAGAGTTGGGTATGAGTGTGGAGTTTGGTATGATTGTAGTTTTGTATGACTTTAGTTTAGTATAACCAGGTAGTGTGATAGGACTTAACTATCAGTTTAGCATGACTGTGGAGTGTTGTTTCTCCTCAGCCTTAGTGACATTTTCCCGTTGGCCATATTTTATATAATCATAACTCTTCAGGCTTACAGAATATTCCAGTGAAATAGTAGTAAGGACATCAACTGACGATGTATTTAGTTTGTTATGATTGCACCTTTACAATCATCTTCCCGTCAGTTCATCAGAGAGGATGATGGGAGCTCCTACGTCATCAGTGGCAGCGGGGTCGTCAGCGACTACTCCTCCGAGCACAGGGACAGCGTACCGTTGTCCTGGCAACTCTACTCCAGCCCTGTCAATCACACATCTGGAGGAATGTCTTACTTTGAGGTCACAGAGAAAGCAATGTCCATCAGCTTTCTACAGACGGATGGGAAATGTGTGTACCGCGCAGAACTGGGACCTCGCAACACTTGAGGGGTTGGGTTCGTTGTACAAATGTCGAATTTGATGCTTAGAATCAGCAATTTATTAACCATATTCACAGTTTGATAACTTAAGCTCTTCATTAGATATACATTCCTTAACATTGGCAGAGGAACATGTATAGAGTTAATGGATTCAATTTATATTCACCTTACATTTTTTTCTTTTTTATTCTGATGAAAATTGCCACAAATTCCATCAGGTAAACTTGTAATGTCAGTTATATTAGTGGACAAGCCAAACTGCCGTAGATAATGTCATGTTGGGTAGCCCAGTCCTGTTGTCCGCAGTTGTAACTTCATAACGTTACTCTACACATTAGTGTTTCTCACATAATTAGATTCTAGCTTTTGGTAGTGGCTGACGGAAGAGAGGATATTGTTTTTAGTTTTTTTTCTAAGATTGAAGGAAGGATATTCAACCCTCTGAATTGCAGCGATTTGACGCGGGGGACTAAGACTCGATCAGCGGTATCAATCCTGTGTCTAGCAGGGAATAACACACTACTACTGACACTACTACTACCACCATTACAACTACCACTACTGTCATTGTATGCGTTGAAGGATAAATGAGTGAAAGCTATCGCTTTCGGGGGGTCATTTGCAAATCATAAACACAAGGTAACACAAGGAAAAACATTCTTTTTTTGTTTTATTGGGATGTATTGTTGAATCAGTATTAGTTGTTTCCAAGTACAAATGATACTAATTCATTTCATAACAGCCAATCAGTGTTCAAATCAATGTAAACCTTTTCAAATAAAAACATATTTTTTCTAATTTATATTTTGGGAATTCTTTCCATGACATAATTTAATTGTTTTCGTTTTTTTAACAATACAAATCGAACAAATTTGCGTGAACATTTTTGAACAATATAAAAACCCACCATCATACATAAAGAGCAAATTCATTGCTTTTTTTAAATAATAAATTATAAATACAAAAATATAACATACTAGTTTTTGATTTTCCATTATTGTGTAGTCTTTCAAGATCAAACCCTTATCTCCCATAGTTAATTTAAAGTTAGCCGTAAGAACGATAAATAAATAAAAGCCAATGGTACCGTAACCAGAGAGAGTTAAAATCAGCAGTACTATTCACCAAGGATATACAATGAGCTTACCAGGGACCTCCCATTAGTCTACCTAAGGATTTGTATAAAAATATATACTATTCACAGAAGCTTAGAGTGAGTTTTGCTCACGTTTTCTCACTCAGGTCGGTGTAGAACTGTAGAGCTAGAGCTAGAGGATGAGAAAAGGTGGTTTCACAGAAACCAGGGTTGAGAGTACAATTCCAGCGTCCCACAGTGGAATGTTGACCTTGCTGTGGCCCCTCTGTGTTTCTCCCCGCCTTTTGAAGAGGACTGTTGGATCCCACCCAGCAGCTGTACCATGCCCATCAGCCCCGCCCCCCCGCACACACACACAGACAGACACACACACACACGTACACACACGTACACACACACACGGTGTTAAGCTGATCACAGAAGTTCGCGCTCTTTTGCGGTCTCCTGGGCTTTTCTCCGGCGCTTGAGGCAGACCACCGCCACCACGATGCCCACGGTCACAATGACCAGGATGAGGAGGATGCCCCCCGCGATCACTGGCACCGAGTACACTGTGGGAGGAGGGGGGGGGGGGGGGTGGTTACTATGTGCTCTGTACATTACAGTGCATACAGGACAAAATCAGTCTGGCCAATCGAACTAGTGTCTCTCTTGACTTCACTAAAACATCCGTCACCATTATATTTTGTCAAAATGATGCTGATTGATTTTAACAACAGCATTTATCGTCAGCACGCTACAGCACGTCACAAACAATAGCAATGTGGTCTTGGACATTAAACATTGTGTAAAGTACTAATGTCCTGTAACAAAGAACAAAGTGCTATTCTTTGTTCTTTGTGATAAAACATTCTGTAAATTACTAATGTCTTGTTACAAAGAATTTGTGATACGACATTTTGTAAGAACTCATATGGCCATTCAGTTTATTTGTCCACACACTTCCACCAACTCCGTGCTGACCAGACGCACTGTGATTCCAAAAGACAGATTGTTGCATCACTTTAGTTTACATTGGTGGCATGAGCATGCTCAAGCTTAATGCTCTACTCTAATTTACCAACTATTTTAGTGAGGCCAGGGGCGACTGGTGCAGTGGTTTAATCACCAGCAGTGGCCTTTAAATATACTTTATTTTCCTCCTTGTCATAGCCATGACATAATGCAACTGTCATTTTAAAGCATGCATACAAAAAGTTACTTGCAATGACAGAAACATGTCGTAGGGCATTTATAGAAAATGTTGAATCTTTATAGCTTATACACTTGGGATTTGAAATCCTAGTGGTTGATGTTGATATCATTCCAGAGCAGCCCGGTCGAGAGCATCGGTGTTCACTAGTGTTGGGTCGTTTGCGACCGAATCAGTTCGAATGAACAAATCTTTAACAAGAACGGACCGAACTGATTCTTCTCTCTCGTTCGTCTTGTTCGTTCTCAGATTCGATTCCTCCCAGACACTCTAGTCGCTGACTCACTGTTCGTTCGCTGACTGAGTGTCGAAGAGGGAGAGGCTTAGTGAGCGAGCCTACGATAATACGATTCAATATCAGTGAAATGGTAAATGCATGCTGTCTTTGTACTCTCTGTGTCACGCCAGATTAATCAAATATTTGAATGTCTCGTCAATCTATCTCGTTCTTTCATGGTTCGTTCTCAACCCGGGCCCCCCACCACCATCATTGCTAAATCAAGTCTATTATCTTGCTGACATGTTAAGCATCCAATAATCAACTACACCCCCCCCATCCCGCTGCATTTGGTTAAAGTTGTAATGTTGATTGATGACCGACTTCCACGATCGTTTGAGAATGAGAACGAGGGAGGAGCTGAGTCTGACTGACTCAGCTGAGAACCGTGCACTCCATCATTCCATTCACCGCTACCGGAAACTCGACTGAACGAACGAAGGAACGAACGATTCTGAACAAATCTTCTTGGCGAACTGACCGATGCGAACTTACTGACGCGAGCTGAATTAAGGAAAAGATTCATTGAATCCATCGCTAGTGTTCACATGAACCTCCCTGCTCCAAGCAGTTGGCCATGGCTGAGTAGCACTGTGTCTTATTCTAAACACACAAACACAATTCATTCCCTTACTTAAAGTACTATATCAATATCGACAGAGCTATGCAGATCCCTAGGATGGCTTCGTAGATTAGATGCTTCGAGATCAAAGTGGCGGCTCTGTAGTACTTTCACCCTAAAAACTATTCATAGCGCCAACCACTGATTGCACGGATGTATGTATTGTGAAGCACCGCATCCCCCCCGCACTTCCTTCCTTTTTACCTAGTTCTCCATACCGCTGGTGAAGGAATCTACTCCCCTCTGTGAAACCCCTCTGTAAACTCTTCACCCCCTCATCTAAACTTTTAAATCCACCTTAGAGCCACGTTGCCTTTAGAATCAGAAGATATTCCAGACATCGTACATATTCCTTTATATTAAATGATCTATTCCCTTCAGCGCTTATTCTATTCTATCGCCTTCACATCAATCCACTTGTTGTTAGCCAAGATGCAGCAAAGCATTATTCCATTCTACTCCATTCTATTACAAGTCTGCAAAGAATGTGGAAAGATTCAGAGCATACATTCTTCTACCCTTATTCCTTCTCACTCTACGCAATCTATGGGATTGATTCATATTCCATATCTTATTGAATCATATCACGGACAAGGGCGTTATTTGATCATGTCAAATCTCATTAAACAGTGGAGGAGTCATCCAGGGTACCAACATGCTGTGATAAGTTTCTCTCTCACCATCAGTGAAGGACTTCTCCCCTTTGGAGCACTGGGTTTGGCTCTGCGCCCCCAGCTGCTTCCCAGGCTTGCGACTGGGGATGTAGGCCTGCACCTCGAAGCAGTAGCTCTCCCCCCGGTCCAGCTTCTTCAGCTCGATCACACTGCCCGCCGAGGTGTATTCTTTCTGGGGGAGAGGAGCCAACAGGTCGGGGGGTTAAATGTCTGGATGTATTCTTTCTCTTTGTGCCGACATCCTGTTCCTGCTAGAGGGGACTGATCTTTCACCTTGTATGTGAAAGTAACATTTTCACAAGATCAAGGTCTAGGGGTAGGGAAAGCCGGGGGAAAATATCCCAGGTTATTGCTTAACTGTTTTCAGTTTTATGTATTATAAATAAATGTATTATTAATCAGATTCTAATTAATATTTTTTCTGTAATCTTTAGAATCTAGAAAGCTTTTTTTTTGTTGGCTCTTGCCTCGTCCT
This sequence comes from Gadus macrocephalus, assembly GCF_031168955.1. Classification (NCBI taxonomy): domain Eukaryota; kingdom Metazoa; phylum Chordata; class Actinopteri; order Gadiformes; family Gadidae; genus Gadus; species Gadus macrocephalus. The sequence goes on along the minus strand of NC_082404.1, from coordinate 3,125,205 downwards.
GACTTAGTTCTTATGGGGGCTTAGGGTTAAGGGCCTAATGTGGGCCATGTGACCGAGCTAGGACGTGTGATCGGGGTCTCTGCCAACACGCCAGACACAACTCGCGCAGTACACTCGGGCTGTACCTTGCTCCTAACTGTCTGTGTTCTTAACACCAGGGTCCATGGCCCTACCTTGCTGTTAGCTCCTAACTGTCTGGTGCTAAACACCAGGGTCCATGGCCGTACCTTGCCGGTGCTGGAGTGTCTCCTGTAGGTGACCCTGTACTGGAGCTCATCAGCGAACACGTCCCTGATGGACTGCTGCTGGTTCCCCTTGAACAGCGCGGTCAGCGGGTCCGTAACGTTCAGCGTGACCGACCGCTTGTCCTTCCCCACCACAATCGTAAAGTCCGGTCTGTCGATGTCAGCTGGAGAGCAAAGAAGAAGAAAGAGGAGAAAACGTTAGAGTGACGGTTTGCAGTATTGCGTTTTGAGCATTGGCAAGGGCGGGCAAACCAACCGGTCCACTGGGTTATGTGATATGACAGCTCTTTCCTCATCACTGCTCCTTCAACACAGCCTGATTGTCTTATTGAGGATGTATGATAGGACAAACTAAGCCTTCATACTGGATCGTTCTCATGTGTTTCAAGTTACGTCAAATGTATTTACACAGCCTGTAAGAGCCTTTTTCAATTCTCAAATTTCGGATAAATTTATTTCCTTCCTGGCTGCTTGTAAACCTGTCTACCTGCATAACCCCCTACCTGCCTGACTGCCTTCTATATCACCTAGAATCCTCCAGGATCTAGAGTTGATTAGACAAATGCGCATCAAAGTCCCAAGTTGAACAACATCTTTAGAGGTTTAAGAACTTTGGGAAATTTGCAACACAGCAATTCAATGCAGTTGTAAAGGCCAAGGCAGACACTCACATGCGAGAACAATTCCTAGTACTAAAGTCCAGACCTCGCAACTACTTTTTCTATTTATGAGAATTACACCAGAGCCCCTCTGTCTCTGATTCTCTAAAGAAGTTTGTGTGTGTGTGTGTGTGTGTGTGTGTGTGTGTGTGTGTGTGTGTGTGTGTGTGTGTGTGTGTGTGTGTGTGTGTGTGTGTGTGTGTGTGTGTGTGTGTGTGTGTGTGTGTGTGTGTGTGTGGGGACGGACGGACGGACGGACGGACGGACGGACGGACGGACACCTACTGTCTAGGTAGGGGCAGAAGGCCTGGGATCGGGTGTAGGGGGGCTCGACCAGGTCGGAGGCGACTCCCCGCAGTGGCTCTGACAGGACCTCGGCGATGTAGCTCTCCCTCAGCCGGCTCAGGGAGGCCGACAGGTCACACATGGTCTCTCTGCTCCGGATACAGTGCGGGTTACTCTCACGGTTCTCGCCCACCCTGGAACACAACAGAACACATTTAACACTCACATTTAGGGCATTTAGCAGACACTTTTAAATTGACATGTAGAGCATTTATTATTATCATGATTACTTTTATCCAAAGTGATTTACAATAAGTACATTTGTCGGAGAGAGAAAGAGAAACGACAATATATCTCTGTCGGTACAGTAAGGCTGTTCATAGAAACAAGTGCAAAGCACTAGCAATCGGTTAACCCCTTCCCTGTTTACAACAAGGATAGCTAGGCTAAGAGGCTACACAATAAGAATACATGTCAAAATAAGAACAATCCATTTAAAACCAGCTCTTTGTGGAATACATATTTAATTTAGGAAGGAGGCGGCAACTATCTGAAGATCCAGGGTCTAAATCAATTATTCCTCTAAACCTTTTAGTGGATCTATGTCTTATCTCCCCGATGCTGTCTCCCAAGGTCATTGTTCAGTCTATTCCTGAATACAATGCTTCTGGGAGGTTTCTGTCTGCTTAAGTCTTATTGGAGGATTGTTATGGGTTATGACTTAATAAGATCTGAATATTGATAAGTTATTAAAAACACTGAGGAAATGTAATCTTTGTATGTATATTATGACTCTACTTACACAGAATATTCCACGGTGTAGGAATAGTTTTCAGATGGTTTGGGTCCCCATGTCAGCAGGGTTTTGAAGTTAGTTGATGTCCAGGTGACATTTTGTGCTTGTGGAAACTCTCCTGCTTAATGAAATGAATGACTTCAAAAACGGTAGATTTATATGTATATTATATATAGCCTTAATAATACAATAATATTGATAATATTGATTGTATATTGTGTTTGTGTGTCTATCTGTGGGGGGAGGCTAAGTGTGTGTGTGTGTGTGTGTGTGTGTGTGTGTGTGTGTGTGTGTGTGTGTGTGTGCATATATATATATATATATATATATAAACATACACGCACAGTATACTTCACTAACAGTGGTGCACATGTGAATTCATTATATTCCAAATACATGATCATAAATCTTACCTGACACCAAGCATGTGAAGATTAAAATGTCTATAGAAAGCGCCAAAAGTGCTTCTTTTGCCCCAATTTTCCACATTGTTTTTAAAAAAATTATCCGGGAAATTGATAAAATCCAAGTACCGTTCCGTGGGTCTATATACTTCAAGGTGGGTGCAGCCTCGATTTTACAAAAATAAAATAGTCTGTTGATCTCTCGGAAAAGACTAAATGAACCTGACACCTCACTAAATGAACCACTGCGCTGAGCTTCTGCGAATGAGTTGAAACGTCTTTCGGCGCGTATTAAATACCTCTCTCCACGGTCCCGTATCGACTTGTTTGGACGTGGGCAAGGCTTATTACGAAGAGCGCCTACCATATAAGGAGTGTCTGGGTGTTCCGGCGTCAGAAGGGGATGGAACACATTCTGTCGACAATGCCTCGGACGGTTCATATATGCAGGGCACATATGGCGCACGTCCCTGTTTAGGACATCCTTACGTCATATCCAGACCGTTTTAAGGACGAAGGTCACAGAGTGGATAATAATTAAACAGTTTTCACTATTCTATAACTCGATTCTGGCATGCCAAGCTCCGACAGATTTAAACTGTCCAATAAACAACGCAACAGAAACCGTGCCATTTTTGGAATAAGATATGCTGGGAAACAATCAACAAAATATTTTTTCAGAAAGACTCCTGAATATGGAATATTGCTTAGGTTGACTACACATCACAGAACTATGAGAGCTCCTATTTAGCTAGGCCTAAGTAATGACAAGCTTCAACACAGAACATCATTTAATATCTTCTGTGAACATGTGTCAATTTATTTTGAATAATTTCATTGAAAATATGGAGATCATCTATCATATTTAATACTCTAACATAGAGGTTTTGGTTCAGTGTCCATACAGAGACTTATGGCGGTGTCAGCCTCTTGGCTGGGGACCGGTAGTAGTATGAATGAGCAGACTGGTATGTTGAACCACATGGACACCACGGTGATGTAATATGCTGAGCTCACCACGGTGCAGCCTGACTCATGCAGGGACTTCACTGAACACTTCTCTCTCCTGGAAGTCGCATTGATCTCACAACCTATAAGCCTAAAAGAAGCTTCCGTAAAAGCTTCTAAAATAAACGTTATATAGTAGCAGGCATGACAGATTTCCATACAGAAACTTCACTTTAAATGGTAAACGGTTAACACGTTGCATAAGTCCAGGCATAATGGGATGTTTTTTTACGTGGTAACCACAGTAACATTATGTGTGGCTGGCTCCCGACTCCAGACCGAGAGTGACGTGTCTTTTTTCCTATAGTGGCTCGGCAACGTTGACCCCGTTCCAGCAGGGTCCCCCCTTAACCCCCCCACGCCCCCTCAGCCGTATTCTAGTGCCGCCAGACAGTAGCCCGCTCAGCCCTGGCTTTGAATGTTAAGTAGCCCACTGATGGGAAAAGCTGAATGCTAATCCCAGGCACATGGAACCCTAGCCCAGCCTGCGCACAAAGGGAGGCAAACAGACAGACAGACAGGACGCTTTCAGGAAAAAATTCTCGTCAATGGAAAAAGTTGTGCAGTCGAGTCTGGATTGGGATACGCGTGACTTGATTTGAACAATTAATAACAACAAATTTTCAATAGAGATATATTCCACCACAGGGAATACCTTCATTGGTTCTTTGGCCCAATTGACCATGGTCTTTGAGGGATGGAGCACCGAGCCATGCCAATGTTTACAGCTTTGTTCTCAGGCCTGTCGTCTAGCACGGTCAGGAGACAAGTAGACAGGACGGTTCATTCATTAAAGTATGTCCCTCTTATCCAGTCTGAGCCTTGCTCAAAAACCTCCACTTGTAAGGACCCCCTTGAAAATGAGATGGGTTCATCTCAAGGGGTTATTCCTAATAAAATAATTAGAATATATAAATGCTCTCATTACAAACATTGTAAAAGTTAGACCCAAATATTTGTTGGTATAATGGTATATAAAGTGGTTGATAATGGTTGACACACACACACACACACATAAAACACACACACACATAAAACACATACACACACACAAATAAACGTACGCAAACACACACACACACACACACACACACACACACACACACACACACACACACACACACACACACACACACACACACACACACACACACACACACACACACACACCCACATCAAACCCCATTAAGCATGCAATCTTAGACTGGGTAGCCCCGCCCATTCTGCCAGTGATTTGAGTTCGCCCTGCACAAGGGTCTTTCTGCTTCCAATGCGTTTTTTTTGCGGGAGCCAATCCCCAAGCTGGTTTTTCCCCTTGGTGCGCTACAGAGTCAGTTGAACTAGGCCCGTTGATCACGTCTCTTGTGCTGAAGAAAATGACAGCAACTTCCCCAGACCAATGTGCAATCTACGATTGAGCTTGGGCCCAGCAATAGCCAGACTAATGCAATCTTGTTTCCAATTAAACCAGTGATTCACACACACACACAGTAATTCCCCCACTAGCAGGATGACTATGGACCATGGTCTTTGAGGGATGGAGCACCGAGCCATGCCAATGTTTACAGCTTTGTTCTCAGGCCTGTCGTCTAGCACGGTCAGGAGACAAGTAGACAGGACGGTTCATTCATTAAAGTATGTCCCTCTTATCCAGTCTGAGCCTTGCTCAAAAACCTCCACTTGTAAGGACCCCCTTGAAAATGAGATGGGTTCATCTCAAGGGGTTATTCCTAATAAAATAATTAGAATATATAAATGCTCTCATTACAAACATTGTAAAAGTTAGACCCAAATATTTGTTGGTATAATGGTATATAAAGTGGTTGATAATGGTTGACACACACACACACACACATAAAACACACACACACATAAAACACATACACACACACAAATAAACGTACGCAAACACACACACACACACACACACACACACACACACACACACACACACACACACACACACACACACACACACACACACACACACACACACACACACACACACACACACACACACACACACACACACACACACACACACCCACATCAAACCCCATTAAGCATGCAATCTTAGACTGGGTAGCCCCGCCCATTCTGCCAGTGATTTGAGTTCGCCCTGCACAAGGGTCTTTCTGCTTCCAATGCGTTTTTTTTGCGGGAGCCAATCCCCAAGCTGGTTTTTCCCCTTGGTGCGCTACAGAGTCAGTTGAACTAGGCCCGTTGATCACGTCTCTTGTGCTGAAGAAAATGACAGCAACTTCCCCAGACCAACGTGCAATCTACGATTGAGCTTGGGCCCAGCAATAGCCAGACTAATGCAATCTTGTTTCCAATTAAACCAGTGATTCACACACACACACAGTAATTCCCCCACTAGCAGGATGACTATGGATGCAGTTGGTTTGCGGGCAGAGCTCCTGAGTGGTCAGTAGTCCGCTGTACAAATAGGGTGCCGTCGCTTGGCCTCCTTCCTTCCACCTATCCCAGTGTTCCTTCCGAATAGAAGCAACACTGATCCTTTACAACCCTTCTCTCCCGGAGTGAGAGCTATTCCACTCCATTAGCACTGATTACTTTCCCAGGCCAGTCCCCCAGGAAGTAGAAAGAGTTAGAAGCCCAAACAAGATCTTAGAGCTGGGACCACATTTCATCTGCTCCGCATTTACTGTATACTGTTTGTTGCACACTATGTTTCCCAGCCTTTCTGGTCTTCTGTACATCTATCCCCCATGGCCTGTTTGTACAGAGAACCCAAACCACTCCAATTATACTATTATTATATTGTAATAATATATTGGAGTGACAATGGTGTTTCAAATGGAACATGCAGAGGCTTCTATCTCTGCTCTCAACAATCAAAATGTAATATTGAACAATCCAACACCTATCCATACATCATATTTCTTATTGGATGCTCAAATGAATGATTTAACCCCTGGAACTCACTCACGTACCCCCTAGGGTCAGCTTGTTCCCTGGGGTCCAACCAGCAGAGGAGCTCTGCTGAAGAAGACCATTCCTTATGGCATAGTTACTCTGTCGTTCACTAGCAGCACCTTACAGAACCAGCAGACGTAGATGCTCAACCTTTCAACCCTTTACATTTCCTGCTCCTTTTGTCCTTTTGTCCCCCCCTACTCCGCCGTCGGTGTGTGAATAAATGTCGATTTGGATAAAAGCTTCAGCATAATCCCCTAAATGTAAATTATATTATGGCACTTCTGGTCAACCAGGTTCTCCTCTGTCACGTCCCTTCGCAACATTTCTTCCTTCCTGCCTCACAGCAGATATGTGGGTGTTTGTACTTGAAAGTTTACCTTTGAAGTCCTTGGAAACGGTTACAGTTTGTATCCATAAAGCTGCCCACTACAGTAGTTTGTAAATGAGTCAACGCCAAGGCACTTCAACCTCCCCTATCCTCTGTTGATTCTGCTCCCCATTATCACCTCACTGTTTGTTCCACTATGGATGAGGTTTCTGAGAACTCCTTCTGACCCAAAAAAAAATCCATGACAGACGAAGTGGAACCCCATGGAGCACATGGGAGGTCGGGAGAGCCAGGAGCTCATACTGTAATCAGTCTCAGTGGCCTAGCAGGGCCAGCAGAGGGTTATTCATTTCATATTTGATAAGAAACGCACAGCTCCTTCATTAGGGTCTGATGGAAAATATTTATATTTTATGGATGATTCTTGACATGCAGTACCTGTTGTTTCCTATTACTATGTGCATTGTTCTCCTTATTCTCATGGTTATGCACTGGTCACCACGATTGTAAGTGTAAACCTTATTTGGCAATAAAGTCAATTGTCATTCTGATTCTTAAACTGTACTGCTATTTTAGAAAAGGAAAGTCTAGGCCAACGTCTACCTCTCTGTGTGTTGTGATTTAGTGATTTTTCAGTCCATTTTTTAATGAATTCTGCCAGTAATTTAGATCTTGTAATTGCTGTTTTTCTCTTATAAAATATTCACCATACCTTATTTTTTCTGGTAAAAGGGTAAAAAGAATTTGCTTTGTGGCTTGCAATTGGCATCAATCTTTTATGCCAATGATAGCACATTTTTGTAAAACATAAATAACGAGATATGCTTTGATTTAGATTTGACCATAGAGTCAAACAAGCTTAAAGCGGTCACAAGGGTAGTGCAGTTTGGTTCTCTTTGGCGCCACCTATGGCGGAAAAAAGTGTGCCACTGTACACAGCCTGGAGAACTTCCTGATCATGCGTCCTCACATTCTGTTCCGAAGCACTAACTGTCCTGGAAAGCCTCCGGACGGTCCTCTCTCACATTGTGATCCGACCAAAGAGCTAGACCACATCTCCAGGTGGTCAGGCCGGCACTCTGATCGGATTGCATAAGTGTGTGGACAGCAGTCGGTGCACAAAGATGGCCCTCTCTCCTATAAAAGAGGCTGGATGTATAGTGTGTCTATTATAGAAACCTTAACGCCCTGGTTCATATAAAAGAGAACAGAAGTCTCTATCTATCTCACCGTGAATGGTGTGTTTCAACACCTCCTGAAGGTCATGCTATCAACAAGGTCTATACATTTCTTAAAAAACAACAGCATTTGTCTTCCTTTAACTTTATTAATTCATTAACACTATAAAAAAGCTTTAAAGTGGGATTCATTTGTCATGATTATCTTGTACAACAGAATGTGTATATAATGAACCTTTGGAATGGATTTTTCCACGGAAGCAAAGCAGACATAAACTTCCTGTTTTCCCCACAAGAGCACGTTGCCCGAGTCCGTCCCGGAGACGATGAAGAAACATGCCAACGTGGGTCACTCGAGATTCAACGTTTCTACTGAAAGACCAAAAGGCGCCATGCAGGATAACAGCAGCCATACAAGCACGATGATAGATGTTCGGACAGCATCCCCCCAGACAATCCGCTTCAACTAGTCATGGAAAAAGCTTTTCTTTCTTAGAAAATACAATGAAAGTCTGGTAGTGTGAAACGTTGTGATAAATCACACCACAGTGATAATAGGGAGTTTTAGTTCCCATTAGAACACAAGTCATATCTTTTCCCCTGTTTCACCTTGGACAGTTAAGACCCAGTAAAAACAAGAAACACCTCACATTTATAACCTTCAGCTTTGATTCACTCTGTTTTTAAGACAACACGAAACATGTCTTCCTCCACTTTTGAAATTGTGTGTGTGTGTGTGTGTGTGTGTGTGTGTGTGTTTGTGTCAGTGTGTGTGTGTTTGTGTCAGTGTGTGTGTGTGTGTGTGTGTGTGGGTGTGTGTGTGTGTGTGTGTGTGTGTTTGTGTCAGTGTGTGTGTGTGTGTGTGTGTGTGTGTGTGTGTGTGTCTGTGTGTGTGTGTGTGTGTGTGTGTGTGTGTGTGTGTGTGTGTGTGTGTGTGTGTGTGTGTGTGTGTGTGTGTGTGTGTGTGTGTGTGTATTTCCTCCATTGTTTGTGTAACATATATCCAGGAAAAGAGCCTTGTGTGCATGATATTATCAGTTCATATCATCATCTTATCGAGGGAAACATCTCTGGGCTCCATACAGGCTGGACTTGGATTCAATGTAGATAACAATCTCCCCGTCTTACACACAGGACAACCACTGAATTAGTGTTTTGAATGAGTAAGCGTTGTGGTTTAGAGATATTTGGAGGCCAGGAGTGGAAGTTTCTGTTTGGTCACAGTTCCTTCTTTTCTCGGCAGTATGACACAATAAAAAGTCACAAAGTCATTCCATACAAAGAAATCACCCCCTGATTGGTTTTCGGCTCTGCCCTTCATCACTTCAATGCAACATTCTGTGTTTAGCGACACATGATGCCGGGGCATATGGAGGTCATGACAAGAGGTTGGGTTTGTGTAGTGTAACTGTACACTACACAGACCCAACCTCTTGTTGTGACCGGGCTCTCTGGGACCTGTTAACAGAATATTCTGTCAACTCTTGAGTTGAGTTTGAAGATAAGACCATATTTTTAACACTGCTGGTGGACCATGAACAACCTTGTGTGTTCATCCTGACACTTGTTAGTCAGTGATATAAGGTCCCTGCTCCTTTGTGTGGACAGTTATGTGCCCTTCCCACAACTCAAACCTCCGCCCAGCGGAGCCAGAACCTTGGGCCAGAACCTGAAGAGCAGCTCACTGCAATCACCAAACGCAAAGGATAACAGAGTCTAAGCTAAGGGTAACAGAGTCTAAGCTGAGGATAACAGAGACTAAGCTAAGGGTAACAAAGTCTAAGCTAAGGTAACAGAGTCTAAGCTAAGGGTAACAGAGTCTAAGCTAAGGGTAACAGAGTCTAAGCTAAGGATAACAGAGTCTAAGTGCTAAGGATAACAGAGTATAAGCTAAGGTAACAGAGTCGTCTAAGCTAAGGACTAACAGAGTCTAAGGGTAACAGAGTCTAAGTGCTAAGGATAACAGAGTCAGATAGTGTTAATGGTAACAGAGTCTAAGCTAAGGTAACAGAGTCTAAGTGCAAAGGGTAACAGAGTCTAAGTGCTAAGGATAACAGAGTCTAAGTGCTAAGGGTAACAGAGTCTAAGCTAAGGGTAACAGAGTCCAAGCGCTAAGGGTAAGAGTCTAAGCGCTAAGAGTAATAGAGTCTAAGCACTAAGGGCTAAGGGTAACAGAGATTAAGCGCTAAGGGTAACAGAGTCAAAACACTAAGGGCTAAGGGTAACATAGTTTAACGCTAAGGGTAACAGATTCTCAACGCTAAGGGTAAGAGTCGAAGCTCAAAGGTTTCATATTCACCTCTCCGCCATCACGGATGTTTAAATTATTATTAATAGCATTATTCATTCCATTTAAATACCACTTTTCTAGGCCATCAAGTTCAGGAACCCATGATTGAAATACCATTTTTGGAGAGATGTTAAGATAACCAAGGAAACACAAGCTGATGCAGAACTCCACCCTCTGAACCTCAGCCTTGTTACTAGCCAGTGTTCCCTAAGTTATCTCCAGAGGTCCAAGGGGTCCAAGCTCTGACAGCTACCTGATACCTGCAGCCATCAGGGAGGCAGAGGGCTACTAACCCAGGATCCTGCTTCCACATTATTCTGTGTTCAAAGCGGGCTGTGTTGAGGTTACGCAACATGGCACACAAGTATTCATCACCTTAAGAAGTGTTTGCGCAGGCCAACAGTGCAGAGCGGCTGATTTGGCAAGTCATTTATTAAAATAGAAATGGACAAGAATGCCACACTGTGGGTGTATACACTGTAGGTGTGTACAATGCAGAAACAGCCACGCATAATTCCTATCTGGGTGGGGCAGGAGATGCAGAGCCTTTTTCTTCCCGTTTAAACAAAGTGATTAAACATTACCCACACTTGGAAAAAAGCTCTTGGGTACTTGATAAAATGATATGCCGGTGTATATCGAGCAATTATAATCGTAACCGTAATGATGGAAAACACTCGCAAAATGGGTCAATTCTTTGAAATGCGAATTCTTGGAGTCTGTTTTGGGCCAGCTATCTTTCATGTTTTCTTGGAAGACTTAAAAGTTAACACTTTAATAAAAAAAGGAAATATATTATATATAATATATTATAATATATATTTCTGAAAGAATTAGAAATTAGGAATGTCCTTCAATCAGGCATGTGGCCGGTCAATTAGGTGTAGGCTAGTGCCCTGACCCAGTGGTGTATGTGCTAAGGAATGGGCACATACACTCCCTGATTGGATCAAGCTTACTTCTCATTATTTTCCTAGAAACAAGGATAAGAGGGGTAATATTAGAAACATTTAGCCAATAATGTTACCTCCTGCAGTGGTATCTCTCTCCAGATAATTTTTCATTCAACCATTAAGATGCGTTGTAGATTCTTGGTAGATTTAGGCGTTGGCTGAGATTTAATAAGCAGCTTTATATTTGTACAAACAAGTACGCACAGGAAGATCTGAGATTATTCAATGGACTGATTCATGGGTAGAAGCCGCATTTTCCCACGTAACTATCTGCTTAGTTGGTTGGAAACTATGTGGACATGTGCATAGACATGTCAGTCGTATTTGATTATGCGCTAGGATCCTTACCTTTATTTTTATCTTTCAATGAAACTTTATAGAAGCATTATGGTAACATAACGGCATAATAATGCCATGGTCTTGAAAATGAATGACTATAACTATTGTCAACACACGCACACACACACATACACACACACACACACACACACACACACACACACACACACACACACACACACACACACACACACACACACACACACACACACACACACACACACACACACACACAAACACATTTGGAAAATACTGGTGAACGAGCGTTGCAGACTTCCTTATTTTGGTCCATATAATCAGAATTACCCCTGAGATATGTGTGCCATGCAGGGAAACAGCAGCCATGCAGGGTTAAAACAGTCATGCAGGGTTAAAACAGTCATGCAGGGAAACAGCAGCCATGCAGGGTTAAAACAGTCATGCAGGGTTAAAACAGTCATGCAGGGAAACAGCAGCCATGCTGGGTTAAAACAGCCATGCAGGGAAACAGCAGCCATGCTGGGTTAAAACAGCCATGCAGGGAAACAGCAGCCATGCTGGGTTAAAACAGCCATGCAGGGAAACAGCAGCCATGCAGGGTTAAACAGTCATGCAGGGAAACAGCAGCCATGCTGGGTTAAAACAGCCATGCAGGGAAACAGCAGCCATGCAGGGTTAAAACAGTCATGCAGGGAAACAGCAGCCTTGCAGGGTTACAGCCTTACAAGATTTAAGCAGTCATGCAGGGTCAAAGCAGTCCCGCAGGCTTACAGCATGACAAGGTTCTAGCAGCCATGCAGGGTTGGATGGCGGTCACAGTAGATTTCTAAAGAGAACAAAGCTTATCGCCCGGCTTTGTGCCGATGGCTGATAAGGTCCAAAGATTGAGCCAGCATTCCTGCAAAGTGAGATGGATGTTTTCTGATAGAAGTCACCAGTAAAGTAAAGAGCTTTAGAGTAAAGAGACTTTTGAAACCAAACGTATTATTCGTCATTGTTTAATAATATGAGAATTCTGTGTATCCATGATTAGAAAAAATATATGAACCGTTTTCTAAAGTAAAGCAAGACTGTCGCTTTCAACTTGTCATGGACGGTTCAAACTTGTATGGAAAAACAGTGAGTCAGACTTGATAAATCACACCAGATAAAGGAGATTTAAATAGACTATCCCCAAGTGCACCAGTCAGATAGTCACTGTTGCACTTTGGACAGAGAAGACCCTTCCAGTACAAGCAGGAAACGCCTAGTATTTGTAACCTTTGTTGTGATATCACCCTGTTTCTAGGTCAGCATGAAACACATCTTTCTGAACTTTTGAAAAGGTTTGGGTGTGAGTGTGTTTCTGTCTGTGTGTGCGTTCATGCTTACGTGTGTTCGTGCAGTGTGTGTATGCGTGTGCACTAACCAGGATAAGACGCCCTTGTATGCAGCATCATGTGAACAAGCCCTATTTATATTTGTATTATCAGTTAATACCTGCAGATAATCATCAATGATCTCTGAGCACAAAGTCAGCCGGACATCAAAAAATAAATCACCCCTCGATGGTTACCGGCTCAGCCGTTGTATGGCAACTGGGGCACATCGTTCGGGTCCTAGCCTGCTCCTGCCAAGATCACCTTGATTTTACATTATGGGTTTAGTGACACTTGACGCTAGCGGTATGTCGAGCTCACAACGAGAGGTTGGTTTTGTGTAGCGCAGTTACAAATGTACCACTTTCATGCAATCATTTCTTGAGCTGAAAGCATTGAAAAGAAAGTGTTCTCAGGTCTCTTAAGTTTAGTTTGAAAGTAAGATCTTCTTATCGCTGCTGGTGGACAAAGAACCGCCATGCGTGTTTATCCTGACACTTGAAGACATTGATACTAAAGGTGTGAACAGTTACGGGCCCCTCCACAACTTGACAGTGGATAGTCGAGAGTTCAAGCGCTAAGGGTAACAGCGTGTTAGCACTAAGAGTAACAGAATCCAAGCGCTATGCGTAACAGAGTCAAAGCGCGAAGGATAACAGAGTTTAAATGCTAAGTGTAACTTTTTCTAAGCGCTAAGGTTAACAGATCGCAAGAGCTTAGGGTAACGGAGTCCAAGCACTAAGGGTCACAGAGTCCATGCATAAAGGGTTTGCATTCACATCTTTGCCATCACAAAATGTATAAAATAATAAATACTATTGTTATCATTCATTGCATTTATATATATATATATATATACATATACATGTACTGTATATATGTATAAATATATATGTATATATTTAGATATTAATCACGATGAAATCATGTTGAACTTGACTTTTTCTCTTGCATAGACTTAAAAATGACAATGAGTCAATGTGAAGTATAAATAAACATGTGAACTGGTGTGTGTGTGTGTGTGTGTGTGTGTGTGTGTGTGTGTGTGTGTGTGTGTGTGTGTGTGTGTGTGTGTGTGTGTGTGTGTGTGTGTGTGTGTGTGTGTGTGTGTGTGTGTGTGTGCTCATCAAAGGAAGTTTACAGGATGTTGTATTTTTAACTTCCAGTGCTGCGGCCTTATTAGCTTCCCTTCCATTGAAGTGATGCAACACACAATGCATTAGTAATGCTGTGTTGACTATAAGATATACTAATATGTTGTTAATCTTTTACTTGAAATTCAACTTAACTGAGATCCTGTTGGCGTGTGCCTGTGTGTGCGTGTGTGTTTGTGTGTGCGTGTGGGAACGTGTATGTGTTTGTGTGTGTGTTTTTGTGTGTGTGTGCGAGCGTATGCGTACGTGTGTGTGTGTGCGTGTGTGTGTGTGTGTGTGTGTGTGTGTGTGTGTGTGTGTGTGTGTGTGTGTTTGGGTGTGTGTGTGTGTGTGTGTTGCCTGTGCATGCCCAGGAATGTTAAGGACAGCTTCTAGCTGGGTTCTGGAAAGTGGGATAGGATAGGAGGGGCGGGTAAACAGAGCTCACCTGTGGCAGCGTGTTTCAGCAGGACTGATGAACTGGATACGGACCGGATACTGGCTAGTCTAGAGTGTGTGGGTCGGCATAGCTGTGGTTCAAGTATGGAACGATGGGAAAAAAACCGAGTTAATCCCGGATGGAGTCTTTATCTTTTATGGACCTAATAAAATACAGAAAAGTCCTGCCTTGTAAACAACAGTTAATTTATTTTGTACCTGAGGGGTAAGATGTGTTTTGGGAAAAAAATATCCAGGTACTTGTATCAGGGATTATATAAACACATGCTACATGCATTATGAAGGATATGGGAAATTGTATCGTATCATGTCGTAACACGCACACAAATGAGCTGCACTGTTGTGATCTGGGCCAAAACGCACTGAACCACTGGGACATCGGGGCACCATGTCACTCCCCTGTTAAGACAGCCTTTATGGGGGCCTTGGGATGGATTTATACACCGTACAGCCCAGGGTACCGTTAGGTGCCGCCAATGGCGCATTTCCACCAGTGGGTGCGGGTCGGTTCGATGCGGCTTGGTGGAGTAGGAAAGGTACGGTTTGGCGCTGCTCAGTTACGGCTTGCGTTTCCACCACCGACAGTACCCTTATGGTGTGTGTGTGTGTGTGGAGGGGGGGGAGCAACTGAACCAACCTGCACCCTAAGTGAATGTTTCCTTACTGTGTCTATCGGCTTAAAGATGCTCTGTGATCGTTTCTGTGATAGCTGGTTTGATTTGGTGTTTTCAATTGTAACAATCTTGTGTTCAAAGTTTTTATTTAGACTGGTCGGTCTGTAACTAACTGATGACTCGATTTTACTCGCTCAGCCTAAAGCATCCACAATACCAGTCCTGGTCCCTTATCGACCAAATAAGCGATTTCAGAAAAGGAAAAAAATTATTCACAAATCAGCTGAAGATTAATGTCATGACAATAGTCGTACATATGTACTGTATCTTTAGCCAGACCCTTAGGGAGGCCCGGTTGTGAGTTTTGGTTGAGCAATAGACGCACTGGCATGGGGTTTTGTTATGGCTTTACAGTGGCTTCTCAACATGCCGAGACATTGACGGATTCACAGATAGGCCTACGTGATGTTTGAGATATCAGCAAAACAATTCCCAGAACATTTTCCTAAGGTAGATGTCCTAGCACGCACAGCCTGTTTGAAGTGATCAGGACATACCCAGCTAGTGTTGACTACAACGTTTATTTTTTTTGGACTATGCCTGTAGTTTTTGACTACAGGCAGTGGTGTGGCCTGGGCACCATTATCCAGCTACTCCCCCCCCCCCTGACTTGCATGGCTTACAGGAAGCTGATCCAGTAATCCGAATTCCTGACGTTTTGGACCAGAAAGAGGGCCCCGGATGCAGCTGAGCGACGGCAGGCTTCCAAAGAAGTCCTGGTGCTGATCAAACAGTGGGACCGGCTGGTGGAGCAAGGAGGGGTGCTCTATCGCCGTGTCACCATCCCTAGAGGAGATGAAGTGCTCCAGTTAGTGCTCCCTACATCGCTCAAGACACAGGTACTTCAGCAGTTGCACAATGAACATGGGCACCAAGGTACTGAGCGAACAACAGAGCTGGTCCGTCTGAGGTGTTATTGGCCAGGGATGCACCACGACATCAAGCAATGGTGTCTGGAATGTGAACGCTGCCAGGTATCCAAACACACTCAACCTACTGCCTGTGCTTACATGGGTCACTTGCTTGCTTCACGTCCAAACCAGATCCTGGCCATCGATTTCACCATCCTGGAGCCTTCGAAGAGTGGGGCAGAGAACATCCTGGTCATGACCGATGTCTTTTCGAAGTATACACAAGCCATCCCAACCCACGACCAGCGGGCATCCACAGTGGCCAGAGTATTGGTTAATGAGTGGTTCTGCAGGTTCGGTGTGCCTGGTCGCCTCCACTCTGACCAGGACAGGAACTTTGCAAGCAACCTCATCCAGCAGCTCTGCCAGATGAACAGCAATGAGAAGAGCCGCACCACACCCTACCATCCAGCTGGAAATGGCCAATGTGAGAGGTTCAACCGCACCTTACACAGCCTTCTTCGCACTCTGCCCATCACCAAGTAGAGAGACTGGTCCAGCAACCTGCCCCAAGTGACCTTTGCATACAATACAACAGCACATCAGTCGACTGGTGAGTCTCCGTTTTTCCTGATGTTTGGCCAAGACCCACAATTACCTGTTGATTTTCTGTTGGGCAGAGTACAGGAACCTGTACCTGGCCATCCCCATGATTGGATCGTGGAACACCAGACACGGCTACGTCATGCTTTTGAGAGCACAACCAGGCATCTGGAAGCTGCAGCTGCCCAGCGGAAGGAACACTATGACAGGCATGTTCGTGATGTCCCACTGCAAGAAGGTCAGCTGGTCGTCCTCAAAGACACCAGCGTAAGGGGCCGTCACAAAATTCAAGACATCTGGAGCTCAACAGTGTATAAAGTACTGAAGGGTCTGTGTATACTGGATTCCTATCATATAGGAGGGGGGGGGGGGGTAGTAGTATGGCAAGCACTGCGTGTTACTAGGCCTATTGGTTCAGCGAGCCCCTGGTTTTTTCCCAAATCAAGTGTGGTGGTGATGTTTATGCATGACTAGGTTGGTTCATAACCCTGATTTTCGTATTCTTGAGGTTGGTCCCCCCTCACGTGTGTTCAGGGGGCTGTGTGCAGTGTTCAGTGTGTGCTGTGTGCATCATTTTACAGGCTTGCAGTGTGTCCAGTGAGGGCAGGGTGTGCAGTGTACTGAAGTGGGCTCGACATAGTAGTATGGTAATATCGTAGCACCAGTCTACCCCCTGGCCTAGAGCCATTCCTTCTCCCCCTCCCACATAAGTGAGTAGCCTAGTTTCCGGTAGCGGTGAATCGCATCATGGAATGCACGCCATTGCACGGTTCTCAGCTGAGTCAGTCAGACTCAGTGGAGTTAGTGCTACCGGAAACTTGTTTGTTCGTTCAGTCGAGTTTCCGGTGAATCGAATGGTGAACGAGACGAACGAGAGAAACGAACCGGTTCGGTTTTTTCGTCGTAAAGACTCGTTCATTCGAACCGGTTCGCGAACGAACGAGCCAACACTAGAATTCAGCCTCTGTTGGTTACCTCCTAGGGTGGTGAGTAGGGTCCCCGTTTTTTAACAGTTTTGAGTTCCCATTTTAACTTTTATGAAATAGTGTCTCTTGTTTTTTAGGATCCCCTGCTGCTGTTTTGTACGGTTTTAGTTGATCTGTTTTAGCTGTGCTGTTTTGTTTTGGTTTTGGTTTTGGTTCTGTTTTGCTATTTTGATTTTTGTTCAGTTTGCTTTTGTGTTATTTCCCCATTTTCTATTTCATTGGTTGACCATTGGGTTGCTGGGTTACATAACCCCTGTTTTGCTGTTTGGTTTGGTTTTGCTCCAGTTTTCTTTGTTTAGTTAGTATTATTATTGTAATAAAATTAACAGTATATTTATTGTCTCTTTAGTTCTCGAACCTGTGTCCTTATTATTTCTGTAATATCATAGTTTAATTTTCTTTGTTCTATATTTCCTGGGGTGTAATTCCCCAGGTGGCGTTGTCGGCCCCTCTTTAGTTATTTCCCCCCTCCCCCCGTTCATGTTGACTTTTACACTGAGCCCCGCCACAATCTGTTCAGAAATATCTCCGTAAAGACGGACTCATCGCGAAAACGCATTGAGCTGTAGAAACGCTGTAGCAAAATATTCAAGGCGCTGGCTATCCACAAAAAAAACTGGAGCGCATCCAGCCAGCGCGCATTCAGTCTGAAAGTGAAATTAACTGAATGAATAAAGGAACTGAAAGAATCAAAGGATTTAATTCATTTCCTTTTTCTGAGTACATCATTTACTACATTACATATTAACATTATTTTGAATACTTTCAGGATGGACTGACTGTACTTTAAAATTTATTATAGATGAAAGACTTCTGATTCAATTATATACATGTCATTCAATATATACAATGTTTTCAGTATACAGAATTACAGCTCCGTAAAAAATGAAGGGACCACTCCAAATGTTCAGTGTCTCTCGTATTTATATATTATGTTTAATATTTATAGGTATATGTTTGAGTAGAAACACTATTCAACAGGGATGTCGCCTTTTAAATCAAGTGGTCCCTGGAAGTTGGTCATCACACAGCAGACGGTCCACAGCTGGTTGACTGTCCCAGACAAGGTGAGAGGACAGTGCGTTCCCAGATGCGGTATTCCTTGACTCTGCGTATTGCTCTTTCCACGAGGATTCGAAGTCGGGCGATTGCTTGTGTTTTCAGAGCTTCCTCTTCGGTGAACTGCGCAGTGGTTATAAGTTAATTAGTATTATTATTGTGAGTGCTTCAGTACATCTTAAACATTTGTCTACATATCTTAATGGTCACATTTGGGTCACAGTTTTAATTTGAAATGTTCATTCCTTTCATGCCTACCTGTCATCTTGAAGGGTGGTATAATCAGTGTTGCCCCACGGTCAGCTAGTGGCTCCTCGATGGTGAAACCCTTGTCTGCCATGCAGCCATCTCCTGGCTCCAGTAAATCCAGCAGTCCACTTCGTTCAGTCAGCTCTCGGTCAGAGATGGAGCCGGTGAAGAGACTTGACACAAAAGTCACAGCACTACAAGGGGCAATCCCAATCAAGGCCTTAATAGTACAGCGGATAACCATGAAAATTGTACCATAGTTTGTACCAATTGTACCAACTTCTACCATAGTTAGGTTATACCATGAGGTTCATTTTCAGATTCGGAGGGAAGTCAGATTTGACCTCTGAGGCCCGGTAGAGGTCAAATCCAAAATGGCCGCCAATAATATTCAAAAGTGCCTCACGTTGGAACCAAACACAGTAGAAAAACACTTAAGGTGTAATTTCCCACTAACTTTTGGGTGCCCATTCTGTATCTGATACATTTGAAACCACCAGAATTCAAGAAAATGCATTTAAATCAATATGGAGGTCAAATCATGCAGACATAGGGAGGTGAACGGTGCAAAATGGTTGTTTATTTCCAAAATAACAACGGTAATTGTGATGCCAATAATGATGATGCCAATAATAATGCCAATAATAGTATTTATTTATTATTATAATTAACTGATTTATTATTTAACTTTTAAATAATTCATTTTTTTTTATCTTAACAGTCTCCAGAACAAAAACAGAGATCTGTACATTTAAGTGCAGCTTTGAGACAGGAGCACCGTCCAGTGCACCCTTTCTGGCAGTTACAGCGGATCAGCTCATGGCAAGACTTTGCTGCTTCAGGGAGAGTGGTCCAGAGTGGCTGCCAACCAGTGGTTTCCTTTGTCCAGCCCCAGTCAGATGCCTCTGGCATCTCTGGACTGGACTTCTGGGAGAAAAGCTGTTTCCTGGCATCATTCACTTCCATGCTCTCGCTGGTTCGGTCATACATGAGCACCACAAATCGTTCCAGCAGTAACATGGACTCTACACTGACCTCACTTGGCATGCATAGGAGTTCCTGGAAAGCATCACTGACCTCTGGGAAAGACTTCCATGTCTCCCAGGCAGTCTTCTTTCCACGGCCAGCAAATGCAGACACAGTGTCACATCCAGTGAAAGCATGAAAGACAGGGAGAGTCAGGCACTTGATAGGAGTCATTGTGGCAACCATTTCGTGAATAGCGATAAACCGGAAACTTGACCCAACACCAAAGGAAATCCATAGTTCATCAGGAGCTATTTTGCTAAAAGAAGCCACTGCCAACACCACCACATCCGTATCAATGGTACGTATGGTCACCTTCTTACAACCTTTCTGCACAGCATCTGCCACATGCAGAAGTAGCCGAGTGTCAGCCTCTTCTTGCGAACATGGGGCAAGGCGGGCCACACATAAGTCAGCAGGAGAGCAGAGGACTCCAGTTCCATCTGTTGCATACAGTTCCTTGCCCTGTGCTACAGGCAGATTAATGGATTCCCGGGCCAGGAAGGAAAACAACTCTGTTTTGTTTTCATCACACCTGGTCCTGCCACCATCCAGCGTCTGAATGCTCCTGGATTTCCAGTCAGTCCGATAGCCCCACCAGAACCTTTGACCATGGCATTGTTCTGTTCATGGCACTGGTCAAGTGCCATGGCAGAGAACTGGTTGCTGGTTTTGTGCACCACGAAATGTCCGGACATGAATTCTGCTAGGACTGCTGGGTGTCTGTCTGCAAGAGTCATCATATCACGGATGTGTACAGAAAGCCATCTGCTGTAGTGTGTGTGATCTAGGGCGAACATCCAGGGCATGATCTGTGTCAGGGATTCAACGTACAGCTGGAAGTTGCCTTCACGAATGGACCAGATGTACCGCAGAACGAGAAGCTGCAATGACAGGGTCTTATGCCAGTAGTCAAAGTGAACACTGGCCTTTGCTTGCTGAATGCACCACCACTCATGCGCTAAATGTACAATAAAACACGATAGAAACTGTATTTCGCTACGATGCTTGATTCAACCACTCTATTTCATTCTAGACAAATCACGAAGTGGGCTCGATGTTCAAAATACCGGAAAAAAAGAATAGCTCACAGCAACATATTGAAAAAAAGAACTATGAACTAGTTCCTTTTTTGGAACTGTGAACTTAGTTCAAATCTTTGAATTATGAACGTTGAACTGAACTAGTTCATTTTAAAATTTGTGAACTGAACTTTGAACTAGTTCACGTAGAAAGTGAACTATCCCAACACTGCATAACAGCATTATCTATCAAAACCATCAGTCACAGTAATTCTCTTTCAGTACTATGATTATTACAATGAAACTTTATAGAACATAATAATTAAGTAATAATTAAAGACACAGCCTTATATTAACATGCTAGCTACAAATGTGTTCAAGCCTGGTTGACCGGCTATTTGTGGCAACCATGTAGGCTGGTCTGTTATAAACATTACCTATTTCAGCCATAACAAATTTCACATTACCAAGCTGACATCTACAATATACTCTGTTCAATATCTACAATATACTCTGTTCATATCTACAATATACTCTGTTCAATCATTAAACTAGCTTCAGCTCACATAAATGTTGCAGACTATCTTCTAGTTAAGCTAGGATAATTATTTTGATCAATGTCCATGATTTTTACCTCAAAAGCTAGCTAGATAGCTAACTACCAAGAAAAAACCCTTCCTGGCTATGGTTAAATTCATTTGCAATATGAATAATATTATGTAATTTATAATGTAATAATATTGTTTGTTCATAGTCAATCTTTTTACCTGTTAGAATATGTCGGTTGAAGTGCTCTCTAGTACTGTGGCCTTCCATGTTGCCTAGCAACAACGCTCTAAAGCAGGGGTTTTTCAACCAGTGGTAGGCGGTGGTATTGCAGGTGGTCTGTGAAAATGGTCTAGGGGGTCACCTGTGGATAATTCTGTGCTGTGAAGGAATTAAATTAGCCACACATCTCATGAAATAACAACTAATAACTGAATAATACAGAGACAAAAAAGAAATTAATTGGGGTACATAGAAAATGAAAATGAATTTTTTACATTGACCTTTACATAAATGCATTTTCTTGAATTCTGGTGGTTTCAAATGTATCAGATACAGAATGGGCACCCAAAAGTTAGTGGGAAATGACACCTTAAGTGTTTTTCTACTGTGTTTGGTTCCAACGTGAGGCACTTTTGAATATTAATGGCGGCCATTTTTGATTTGACCTCTACCGGGCCTCAGAGGTCAAATCTGACTTCCCTCCAAAATCTGAAAATGAACCTAATGGTATAACCTAACTATGGTAGAAGTTTCATGTTTCTTTCAAAAAGTGCACAATTCCCCTTGATTTGAGGGCTTAACCGCTGTACTATAAAGGTACGGCCACACCAAACGCGTTACCTGCGTACCACGCGTATAAAATCGGCAATTTTTCCATAGGGAAGCATTGGTTTACGCGCGTATGAGGTGCGTACACGCGTATCATGCGTACCAAGCAACATTTTACTCGCTGTAGGGGCGTATAAGGCGCGTACATGTACGCGCGTACATGTACGCGAGGAGTTCAAAAAATTGAACTTTTTACGCTCATACGCGCCGCAATAGCCAATCAGCGTTGAGCTTGACCCGACGTCACTGGCAGAGAGTAGTGAGCTTGGACAGAAGCATACGGCCGACATCTTTCTTTATTCTGTGTGGAAATAGTAACATAGTTACGCCATTAAATGCTTTTATGGAAACATTTTTAGCGAGAAATGTGCATTTTACTTTCATAATGTTCGCTCGGTGAATGTGAAGGATGTTTGGTTTGATAGTTATGACGAAGAGGGAACGCTCCGTTCACTTGCATGGACAGAGTCTCTGGTTACTAAGCAACCTCAACGTCTTGGCGGACTATATATCTGCTGATCAACACTACGAATGCTGGAAACACACCAGACACACCATGTGAAGTTATTTAACCCGATTATTGTTATTTATATCCGAGATTATTTAATCTAACCCGATCTAAACTCTATCACCCAAACACGGCGGCGTTTGGGTTTCCTACCTCGGACTCCAGCGCAGCCATGTCCATGGCAGCCACGGCCGGCAACTTTCTTTATTCTGGGTGGAAATAGTAACATAGTTACGCCATTAAATGCGTTTATGGAAACATTTCTAGCGAGAAATGTGCATTTTACTCTCATAATGTTCGCTCGGTGAATGTGAAGGATGTTTGGTTTGATAGTTATGACGAAGAGTGAACGCTCCGTTCACTTGCATGGACAGAGTCTCTGATTGCTAAGCAACCTCAACGTCTTGGCGGACTATTTCTCTGCTGATCAACACTATGAATGCTGGAAACACACCAGACACACCATGTGAAGTTATTTAACCCGATTATTGTTATTTATATCCGAGATTATTTAATCTAACCCGATCCAAGCTCTATCATCCACCCAAACACGGCGGCGTTTGGGTTTCCTTCCTCGGACTCCTAAATCCAGCACAGCCACAGGCTGGGGGGGGGGGGGGAGTTTTGGGCGGTCTCATCTACGCGCGTATGCGTACGCGCGTATCTGACCATTTTTGACACAAAATGGTCAAGCAACATTTTAGCTGCATTACGCACGTACATGGTACGCGAGGTACGCGCTTGGTGTGTTCGCACCTTAAGGGTTGTCTTGTTCTTGTAAGATGAGAAAACCTTAGATTGGAGGGTGAGGGATGATGGATTCTGTCATCGCACCTCGGTGCAGTTGATGATTACCCGAACATCTGGACTATACTGCACAAATTTGCTTGGCATGGTGTTCTTGACTTGCTGTTTACTCATCCAGATGGGGAGGGAGCCAAGGAGCAGGTAAAGGTAGTTGGTCCACGTTATAACAACACGGGAGACAGTGGACACACTGACCTGAAACATGTCAGCCAGCACCTTCTCTTGCAACCCAGCAGCAGAAGAGAAAAAACTCATCAACCAGTTGCAGTCTAGGCGTTGGACTTGGAGAAATGGGTTCAAATGTTTTTTTCTTTTCTGAGTTTTCGACCAATAAACCAACATGGAGGCAGATGGTTGAATAGCCTCCCAGAAGTCACAAAAAACATCTCTTGATGTGAATCTGGTGTAAAAAAGGATGTCCTTGTCTGAGACACAAAATCTGTGAAAAGGCACTTGACCCACTTTCAGCTGTGACAGCTCTCGTCAGCTCCTCGACTGTTTCTTCCAATTGCTGTATGCATGCAGCAGCAGCATCCAGTGCACCTGCATTAGATGAGAATTTTTTTTTAAACATCTGACCCCAGATTTTGGCTGTGACTTGCATATTGGAAGTAGTTATTGGAAGTAGTATGGACCTCTAAAGAAATTGCTTTTTATAGCTCAATATCGCTTTTAAAATTTGCTTTTTATAGCTCAATATTCACCTTTACATAATTAAGTACGATATAAAATGCAATATTTGTACTTGTGATGAAGCTTTTCACATTGTGGTATTGGTCAAATGCTGGGACATCAATAAGACTAAACATTTTGTGCCCGAGTGCTGAAAATTTGACCTACCTTCTCATTATAACCTACTAAGAGCCCATTCTGTGATTAAACCATAGGTACCACATCCTGTCAGGTAGGTGGTTTAAGAACAGTATGGGATACTAGTAGGCCAATATTTCAGAACACTAACAAACACACTGACAAACCTGGTTTAGGAGCAGAACCGAAATCAGAATCAGCAGAACCGAGTTCTGTCATCACCACCGAAGCTGCAATCTCCTCCGTCGGCTCTTCTTCACACGGCAGCGGTTGCTCCAGAGGAAGGGGAACCAAAGTCTAAAAAATGGGTGGAACCTGACATTGTCTGCCATACTTTTTATTTGCGTTTTTTCTGTTAACTTTGACCCGAAGAACCAATAATTGGAGGGTCTGCTCTGCCGGAAATATCGCGAAAAAGAAATGTGGCTATTTTAGTGTATGCACCCTATATTTTTTAACTGAATAATGTGAAAAATGTTTGTTGATTGGGTAGGCTGTCAATAAAAACATTCCAGATACACATTACACATGTGCTGACAACATCCACTGAAAACCTCTTAAAACATATTTCTACATGATTTTGTGTAGCAGGGTTAATGCTTCCCACTTGCCATTGCCAGCGAGATCCTTGCGCTGGCTGTGGTAGTGGGAGCCTTGGTTGGAGTGCTAGAGCTCCCCCTAGCGGAATGCGGGGGTTGTATTGTACGTTGCTGCCTCCTCTCCTCGGCTGGGAGAGGTAGGTAGTCAGAGCAGTTAAATATGAATCCACACTTTGGCGATGTATTACGGGAGTCTAATTGTACATAATACTGTATTAATACTTGGTTGCTTGTACATATATATATTGTGTTCCTTGGAATCGGTTATTACATTTAAATGGACTTTAGGCTTAGGATCGCTAGCTTGGCTACCATGTG
The DNA here is from genome assembly GCF_031168955.1 of Gadus macrocephalus. Lineage (NCBI taxonomy): Eukaryota > Metazoa > Chordata > Actinopteri > Gadiformes > Gadidae > Gadus > Gadus macrocephalus. The sequence goes on along the minus strand of NC_082404.1, from coordinate 3,099,959 downwards.
CTTTGGTCGTAGCTACTTAGCTAGCGTGGACTTCGCCAAGAATGTGTAGGCTACTTCAGCATGTCTTTCTCCCATGTTAGGCTGCCATTGTGAGGGTTCTCAACGAGCATTTCCCCATGTTAAATATTCCACCAGGTATGTCACCAAACGCCCATTCAAATATTAATTTGTTTAATGTGATATTTATTTCCATGTAAATGGCTAGTCTACGTATACCCCGGCTGGGAGAGGCTGCCATTGTGAGGGTTCTCAACGAGCATTTCCCCATGTTAAATATTCCACCAGAATAAACGGCTGGCTGCCAATGGTTCCATCGTGGTCTCAATCACAACGCAACGAGAGAGTACGCAACCGCTACATTTGCATAAATTTAATGCAAAAGAAATAGGCTTTTTCTCACTTTTTTCCAATATTTTCATCTTCACTTCATTGGCAATCAATTATTCCCCGATCAACAGGCTCGGACCTCAATAGAATTTTATGCTACTCTCAAAATTCCGAAAGACATATTGGATATTTACACTGGATATTTATCATGGTTGGTAATGTCCACATTATTAAACATCATCAACATAACCCTGTTCCCAAATGGAAATGTGTCACACAAGAAATATAATGACTTTCATTACTTTATTGCCTCAGATGACAACTATTACAACTTTAACGGAACAAAATAATTTAGCATAATTTAATTAACTAGGTGCAGGTCCCTTTGAGGTGGGATAATCAGGAGGGTGGCACACTGCAGATACTGCTCTGGGGACAGACCTTAACCCTCACCACCTGAGGAGACAGCAAACAAGACCGGCAGGCTGGGTTATACAGCAGCGCAGAAAAAACTGAAACCCCCCCATCTATCTCTCTCTCACACACACACGCACGCACACAGCCTTCTTACATGTCCCTGTCTTCAAGAGCAAGTTCAATCCTTGAACATCTGTTGGGGTCCCCGTGCAGAGACATGCAATGCCACACTTCACATTGGCTCTTGCACAGGAGCATCCTCGGGCACATAGGCTTTTCTTGCAGCGGCAGTATTTGCTGTGTTTGAGTTGAGTCTTTCAGCATCATGGTTGCCACCAATTTGCCATTGAAAAGTCGTCCAAAATCAGTGGCAGCTGGGTAGGTTGGCTGAACCATGTGTGCCCGCTTACACACAGCCAACTGATGCAGGGCTCGGCGAAGGTGTTATCTTTCTTCAGTTGGTGGAAGGCAACGCATGTCTCCTTTGAGGCTCACAAAGAGATGGGCTCGCAGTGCATCTAGATTACCACCGAAGTCACTCCTGTCATAGAGGGACACCATGTATCGCCGTGCTGCTGCTATAACCTTTTCCTGAACATCCAGGCTTTCCTCAGGGTCACCATACTTGCACAGCGGCAGAAGTTCTGTCAGGTTATTAATAGCAGTTGTGTAGGCCCGCCTTTTTCCTCTTCTGTACAGATAGCTCACTGTGTCACATCCGGTAAGTATGTCGGTGCTGAGGAGAAGGGATGTAAGATCTGAAGCTGCAACATCATACTTCCCCAACAGAGCTTCTGTGATGGCATGAACAGGTAGGAAGCTATCCATCGTCTTCACCCTCATTTCCTTCAGCCCATCCATTTGTGTGATGTAGTACAAGCACATCATGATCACATCTGTGTCTATCGCAACCACTACAGCCCGTTTGGGGTGCAGAATTTGTACTGAGAATGCAATGTGAGCAAACATCCTGGTATCTGACTCCTCATGTTTCTCACAGGAAAGTTCTGGAAGCTCAACCTGACAATCCGCTGACAAGAGGGCGGTGCGACCAGTATCACAAAAGATTCCACCAAGAATAAGTGTGCATCCTGCAGAAGGCGACTTGTTCTGAGTTGCCCATGCTTCCCCCATGTAGTTCAACAGATTAGCTTTATTCAGTGGATTGTGAATGAAGCCTTTCCATTCGGGTATAGGGAGAGTATCATGTGGCTTGTACTCCTTCATTCTGTTGGGGCAGGTCTTCATCCTCTTCTCTCGTTCCTCACCTTTCAGACTTTCAGCAGGGGAGACATCATATCGATCACCAACAAAGTGGATGCAGTCACACTTGTCTGGGAGGATTCCAAGGAGCTGCCTCAGGTACTTTCCTGCAGTTCATGGAAGGTGCTGCTCCCAAGATGCTGGTAACGTTGAATGAACGCCTTGGCATCTACTACCAACAGGCTTGTCAGACGGCGGTAGTTTGTCCTCCTCATCCTCATCCTCCTCATCGTCATCCGCTTATCCGGGGTCGGGTCGCGGGGGGAGCAGCTCAAGCAGGGGGCCCCAGACTTCCCTTTCCCGGGCCACATTGACCAGCTCTGACGGGGGGATCCCGAGGCGTTCCCAGGCCAGTGTTGAGATATAATCTCTCCACCTAGTCCTGGGTCTTCCCCGAGGTCTCCTCCCCACTGGACGTGCCTGAAACACCTCCCAAGGAAGGCGCCCAGTGGGCATCCTCACCAGATGCCCGAACCACCTCAGCTGACTCCTTTCTAAGTAAAGGAGCAGCGGCTCTAATCCGAGTTCCTCACGGATGGCTGAGCTTCTCACCCTATCCCTAAGGGAGACGCCAGCCACCCTTCTGAGAAAACTCATCTCGGCCGCTTGTACCCGCGATCTCGTCCTTTCGGTCATCACCCAGCCCTCATGACCATAGGTGAGGATAGGAACGAAGATCGACCGGTAGATCGAGAGCTTTGCCTTGCGGCTCAGCTCTCTTTTCGTTACAACGGTGCGGTAAAGCGAACGCAATACCGCCCCCGCTGCTCCGATTCTCCGGCCAATCTCACGCTCCATAGTACCCTCACTCGCGAACAAGACCCCGAGGTACTTGAACTCCTTCACTTGGGCTAAGGACTCATTTCCTACCCGGAGTAAGCAATCCACCGGTTTCCTGCTAAGAGTCATGGTAGTTTGTCCACTTCCCCCAATAAGCTGCCAAGGGATGTCTTTATTGCAGCCAGGTAGTCTGCCTTGTTTCCTTTACGCATTGCATAACTTTGGTCAAGGGACGGATCTGGCTCAAACAGGGAGGCTGGGCAACTTGTCCATTCATGGCCAAACACATCCCCCTTCCTGTCCTCCTCATTGACCTTTTTGGCTTTGAATGCCATGGACATTGACTTCTTTGGCTTTGCTGCGAAGGTTGAAAGTTTAATTTAGGCTACTTTCTCACTGTGTTCATCTTGCTGCAGCCAGTGCCTCCAGTCCTTTTTCACGAGCGCAGATCAAGTCAGCAGATGGGGCTTTGTGGCCTGTTGAAATGTTGATCAGCTCCTGTTCTTCACATGTGAAAGGATTGATCATCTGGTTGCTAATGACATCTGTTATTTTCTTTACACCTTCAGCCTCCTTTGCACCTTGGCTGTCCTTGTCCTCATGGTGTTTGGTGTCATCTGCATCCAGGTGTGCCATAATCTTTGTCTGCTTTGATACAGCTGTCAGAACTGGAAGAGCTTTCAAGTATTTCTCCATGGCCACTGGCTGCTGACTGATGCCAGTGAGGAGTTTTGTCTTGGCATCACGGTTGTAGGTTTTTTCAAGCGCCACCATTGAACCGTCCTTCTGTTTGACGTAAAGTGAACTTCCCATCCTTGAATTCCCTATAGATATTTGGAGCCAGTGTAGGTAAGCTTCTCATAGCTTCTACGTAGTGGGGCAGGCAGGATACATACTTGTAGTGGCCAGCAGCTACAAGGTATGGTAACATATTTTCCACTTCAGCCAGGTGTTCCTCCTACAGACCTGCACGCTCAGCATGGATGAACCTTCTAAGAATCATCACCATATCCATGTACATTAGCCAAAGCTTTGTGGTAGGTGAGGAACGTGCTTCATCAAACTCAAACATGACAGCTTTTTCAGCTGTTCAGTTGCATCAGCACACGCAGAAGTTGCCTTCTCTACATCCTCTTCTGACAGGGCATCTAGGAGTAGTTGGACATTGTTGGAAAGCACACACATGTACTCCAGGTCCTTCTCTTCATCGACCAACCATCTGGCAAACATGGCTGCATACACCATTGTGTGGGCGTGCAGCATTGCATAGTAGTCTTTCCCGCTGATGATTTTGTTTGCTGTTCCACGGAGACAGAGAGCAGTTTCGACCATGATGTCTTCGATTCCAGTGGACTGCATCAAATGCCAAATGGCTCCAAGGAAATTCTGAGCAATATGGAAGCCACCTATGCGCAAGATAAGTTTGGCATACCCAGAACCAGCTCAAAGATTGTGATATAACTGTGAGTTATGGCTGTTTACAGAAACCACCCAAATGGGCTAAAACGGCGAAAGCTAGCTACCTAAAGTAGTAGAGAATGAATGCTGCTGCTACAGGTATATGCTTGGGATGAGGACTTGTTTGAAGACTGGTGTGGTCCTTTCAGTTATTACCGTTACAATATCCATGGAACCATTCTTTTCCCAAAATGCTGGGGCAGACCTGCCGGTATTCACTGAAGTCACTGTCACATACCTCAGACAGATGAGCAGCTTCGAAGTCTGTTAGTTGGTTGTTTTAAACTCATTCAAATAACTAAGATCATTTTCTTTGGAATGAGTATACTGTTTGGGGAAGAGAATGGTATATTGATTGATGTCATAACTTGGGGGAATAATTGATTGCCGATAAAGTAAAGATGAAAATATTGGAAAAACGTGAGAAAACGCCTATCTTTTTTACATTAATTTGATGCAAAATCATGTAGAAATGTGTTTTAAGAGTTATTTTTTCAGTGGATGTTGGCAGCAATAGCATGTGTTTTGTGTATCTGGAATGCATTTATTGACAGCCTACCCAACCCACTGAGGAGTTGAGGGAAAAAAATCATTTTTCAATTTTTTCTGATAAAAAATATAGGGTGCATACACTAAAATGGCCACTTTTTTTTTCCGCGATATGTCCGCCAGAGCAGACCCTCCAATTATTGGTTCTTAGGGTCAAAGTTTACAGAAAAAACACAAATAAAAAGTATGGCAGACCATGTCAGGTTCAACTAATTTTATTGAGCTTTTGAGACTTTGGCTCCCCGACTATGAGCGAGTTGATGCTCTTTTATAAACGGACTCCCTTCTTGGCAGTCCCCAGTTGTTCCACTGGAAACGGGAGGGTACAGACCCGATTTCCAGTCGCTTCATGAAAATCAAGCGACTGACACTAACGCTGCTAGCTGTAGTGTTAGTGTAGTCTGATTCACTAAAGTGCCGGCTAAAAACAAACGTGCTACCTTGTTTTATTTTAAAGTTTGGCCCTTCATCCCGGCGAACCGCTTGAAATCACTTCTTCCTTAGACTCCATTCAGTCGGGAATCCATGAAAACTTAAGTAGGGTTGGCGTTGTTTGTTAGATGTACAAAGTGGAACAGAGCAGTGACATCTAGCCTTTGTTTCAGCCATTGTTGAACAGCGCCGGAAGTGTTCATGCACAACAAAGACAAATCCCGCCAATGGAACCCGGAAGCGTGATAATCCCCTAATGGCTAGTTGCGTAAAATGGCGGTCTACAACCCCCGGTTTGAGGACGGTGGGCACATGCATTTCCGGTTTCCGACGGCCTCAGTGTCTATATAGAAAAATTACTTTCTACATCTCTCGCTTACCAAGGAGTAAGCGAGAGAAGGGCTTCAAAATGGCTTCAATGTCTCCACTTACATTGATGATTACGAAGGTAAGCTTACTAGCTTAATAGCAAACGTTACCTAACATAAACAGCCACAGTGGATTAGCTATCTTGCTAAGAAGCTAGGATATTTTGACAACTATTTGACTACTATGACCCAGTTTTAAGTGTGTTCATGATAACTTAATATTGTCCACAGCAGTGTTCACGTTAGCCGGCTATAGCCGGACATTGGCCGATTGCACGCACGCATGGTCGGAATAAAATGTAAACGGCCCACATGTCCGAGAAAAAAAAGAAAGAAGTTCGCATTTATGTATGAATTAATCAGTAGCATATGAAAACCAGTAGCGGTTCCTGGCCGAGCTCACCAGGGAGGCAAACAAGAACGTGCATTCATGAACGCGCGCAGTGCACCCGCTCATGCATACACATGTCACTCAGTGGCCACGCTATTGAACGCTGATTGGCTGTCATCAAGAGCCTCTACGTTCACTTTGTATGGGATCTTGTCGCCCCGTCGCGTTTGGGGTGAACGCACAAATCTTTCCCGACTTGGCAAAGCTGGCCAAAATCGCCAGTACAATCCCTGTGTCCAGTGTTCCTGCGGAACGAGGCTTTTCTCTCCAAAACAGGATTAAAACATCTATCAGAAACCGCCTAGCTGAGGAAAAGGTGACGAGGCTGATGCGCATATCGAGCCTTGGGCCGGGGTTGGAGACTTCAACTTTTCGCGAGCAGCGGAGCACTTCCACGCCATGAAGTTGCACCGAAAGTAGCCTGCAAGAATTGCAATTATCGAATTAATTATTTTTTACCCGTTTAGCATTTTTGCCGAGAATGGCTGTTGTTACGTATTTTAAGAATCTAAGCTACCCACACATAGACCCAATGAATTAGGACCAAACATATAAGCCGTAAATACTATACATAGCCACAAGGGGAGCAAGACCTTATTGGAGGCTGCTCCAGCCACAGATAGCAGCGCTTTTATATATACGAAGAAGCAGAAGCCAGTACGGCACCCCGGCCACGCCCACTAGGCCACGCCCACTTGACGGTCTCTACCTGAGGACAAGGGGTGGAGATGGCCAGAGATCAATAGGTAGACGGCAGAGAGCACCCGGGCCTTAGCCCGGGGGGCTTGAAGTAGATCACGGTATTTTCCTCTCACACGTGTTAGATTCAATTCCCTCCGTATAGCTTCACTTACCATGCCGAAACATGCCGACGACTTTATAATAAATGAAGTGAGTTAAAGCAACCCGGGATTGGACAACTTTCTTCGAGAATACTCAACAGATGGTGACCCCCGACGTTTGGAAGAAAGTCCCGAAATCCCGGCGGGCGCGACGCTAAAACAACTTCAACAGGCCACACACGTCTGAGGTAAGTATAACTCATTGTTTTAAAGATTAAATCTGAAATAGGATTGGTTATAAGAACATTTAGTGTAAGTTTGTTTTAGCCACCGTCCGGTCGTGCTGCTCCAGAGGCCTAGACCTCGACTTAACAAGACACTTTACATTCAAGTCTGTTGGTATTTTGTTATTAAAGACGATGAATTATTAAGGTAAAAGCCCCCCTGACCCCCTACACACGTGAAATCCCCACCCCCCCCACCCTCTCTCTCTCTCCCTCTTCTACCCCCCCCCCCCCCTCTCCCCACCCCCCTGTTTACCTGGGCTCTCCTGGCTGTTTGATAAGGCAATGGTAGCCTGCACAAAGGGACCCCCGGTGTGTTATGTCTCTCTGTCTGTCTCTGTCTCTGTCTGTCTCTGTCTCTGTGTCTGTACCTGTGTTTTTTGTGTTATATGATGAATGTCTCGAAGTTAAGCCGAGACCATCATAAGGTAAATGGTGAAAGCACCGAAGTTAAGCCGAGCCACTATAAGGTTTATTTATTACCGGCCACAAACTTCCAAACTCTTTACGGTGGGGGGAGGAAAGGTCAGGTTTTTAACGTTAATCTAGCTTAGTTGCATATTAAAACGGAGGCTTGGCCAAGGAGTTCAAATTGAATTGATTCCTCCCGGTTCATTTAAAGTCTAATGTGCAATTTTGATTAGTATACAACGCAGCCGTAGAGTGTAACCACGTGGTGTTAAAGAGACGGCGCGTCTTCGTGACGTGGGTTTCCTTTGTCCAGACGTCCGCCATCTTGGGTCTTGCAGAGACCAAGAGCAGCGGGGAGCCCAACTACAGTGTTACATTCTCTCCCTCTCTCCTCCCCCCCTCTCTCTCTCTCTCCTCTTCCCCCCCCCCCCCTTCTCTCTCCCTCTCCACCCCCCCCCCCCTCTCTCTCCCTCCCCAGAAGATCCTGTGAAACCCCCCCGCTCCCCTTGTCCCAGTCTTCACAGGTCCAGTAGTCAGACCCCCCCCCCATCCCCCTGTCCACAGGTCCAGTCGTCAGATCCCCCCCTCCCCACCCTTTGTCCCTGCAAACATTCTCTTCCCCTACCCTTCCTTATTCATATTGCTTAGAGAAGATCGGGAGCGGTGGGACGGGGGCTTCGATTTAACTAACAATAGAGAGGCAAGTGGCCTCGCTGTTGTTGGTTGGGTTGAGGTTCTTGTCTTATTGTTCTTTCTTCCCCTTGCCCCCTCCCACCCTCACACCTAGCCATGTGTTGAAACCAAGATGTAAATTTAGTTAAGTGTTTGTATATTTGAGGGTCTGTGTGTCTGGATGCTGAAATGCAGAGAGCCACTCCCTAGTTGATATCGGCAAAACACGCAAATATTTGTGTAGATTGTAATCAATGTTTTTTTGATTCACCAACATTAATAGTTTAAACGATCTGTAAATGTTCACATTTGTACTAAATTTGTTCTTCCTCTTCAGGCCTTTGCAACCCAAGCAGTGATGGATGCCCGGCATTCATGGTTTTAACCGGTGCACAAGGCGGGAGTTAGCTCAACTGCTGTAGTTTTGGTTATAGCAACTTGGTTGCACTACGGCGTGGTTAGCTTTGGTTGTCATTCAATGCGCATGGCTGAAGCAATGCGCAAGGAGGGATGTAGTGTGAAATTAAACCAAAGTAGATACTGTAAAACGATTAAAATTAGAATTCATGGAAATATGTTTTTGAACAACTAACTGCTTTAGTTGTTTGTATTTCTGCAATAGAAACAAAAGTTCCAGAACCAGATGCAGACACACCCGGAGCCTACAAACTACCACCGCCGAGCAAGGACTAACAGTCACATGAGGAGATCAAATAACAGCAGGATTTGAATCGCTCCGGATGGGTTGGTGGTTGTATGATTACAATCCCTCAGGTTAGAATTGGCAGAGAACTCCGGCATTAATGACCCTTTCACAGGATGGATGGAGAATATGTTTGGGAGGTGGAAAGGCAGAATCCAGTAAGTGCCCGTCGCGGGAATAAATGCAGAGACGTGTTAATTGTCACCGGCTGCCGTTGTATTCCCTGTGCACGAGGGCTACTGCATCTGCTGATCACCACAGCAGTGGGTGCTACAGAAGTGCCAAGTGCCATTCAGGCTTACATTACCTGAGGGGCCCGACCCTATCCAGCTGTAATATCTAGAATAGTCACACCTATACTATTCTAGTAGAATCGACTGTATTTAAGATAATCAATATCCCGGGTTTACTTGAATAACATATTTTAAAACAACCATACCAGACTATGTTTGTTATTGTGTAGTGTTGCTTGGTTGCGAGTGCAACCCGTTATTTCTGAATCGCTGCATTGATAATGGTACTGTTGATCTTCTTTGAGACGGTTGTTTTACAGGCCACCTGTTGCTGACACGACGACGACGGAGAACCTGTTTGGAGGCGCCCATGATGTAGGAGTAACCTCTCTGAGCTGAGCCCTTGACAAGGAGGGACGAGTCTTGGGTTCATGAATTACAGGCCCGACGGCGACAGAAGAAACAATGGCTACGATAATAACAACGCCCAAAACCACCCACATGCAACAGCGAACCAATGCACGAAGATCACCTGAACCACCCGAATCCATGCTAGGCTATCAATAATCTTGAATTTTTAAAATTGTATTATGACTACCAATTTTTACTTTACTTTTGAACATGTTGAACATTTTATGACCTTGTAGCACATAACTGAAGGCTATTAGCTTAGGATTTCTATGGATACTTTTGTTTGTGTGTTGTTTGGCCATGTGATTGTATGATAACAAGATATATGTTCATTGTTGTATTGTTTAATAATGACCTGTATTTCCAATGAGACCCACAATGTGAATACCGTTCCAGTATTATCGGGAACGCGTTGTGGTTTTTCTCTATTCGATAGAGTTGTTCCCACACGGTTGATGGTGTTGATGATTGATCCTACTTTGGATATGTTTTCGGTGTGGTAAATGGTGTTTATGATTTAAAATAATATTGTATGGTCATCTAAGATGACCAAGGAGGGATTGTTACGTATTTTAAGAATCTAAGCTACCCACACATAGACCCAATGAATTAGGACCAAACATATAAGCCGTAATTACTATACATAGCCACAAGGGGAGCAAGACCTTATTGGAGGCTGCTCCAGCCACAGATAGCAGCGCTTTTATATATACGAAGAAGCCGAAGCCAGTACGGCACCCCGGCCACGCCCACTAGGCCACGCCCAGTTGACGGTCTCTACCTGAGGACAAGGGGTGGAGATGGCCAGAGATCAATAGGTAGACGGCAGAGAGCACCCGGGCCTTAGCCCGGGGGGCTTGAAGTAGATCACGGTATTTTCCTCTCACACGTGTTAGATTCAATTCCCTCCGTATAGCTTCACTTACCATGCCGAAACATGCCGACGACTTTATAATAAATGAAGTGAGTTAAAGCAACCCGGGATTGGACAACTTTCTTCGAGAATACTCAACACTGTTATGTTTTTTTGCCTAAGCTAATTTAATAAATGGCATTTATTGAAGCAACTTAGTTTGTGTCGTTTGTCGTTTAAATGTGGATTTCTGGTGATTATTTAATTATTAGTGAATAACGTCCGGAAGATATTCCAAATGTCCGATATTCTGGAATAGTGTCAGACATTTGTCCACCCAAGAAAAAGTCTAGCGTGAACCCTGGTCCCCAGTATCAAATAAAGATCAACGGACAGGGAGAGTGAGCGTCCGAGCAACCTGCCACAGGTCTATGAGGAAACATGAGAAACCTCACAACCTCAGAGTAGGATAAAAGCATTCAAATATCTAGCCTTCAAGAAAACCCCTGAAAATGGTTGTGGTGGATGTTTTTCTTAGGTGTATGTTAAGTTTAATTTATCTGCATGCTGTTCAAACTATATTTGAACGTAGGTTTGAGTAAATTAAGACGCTAACATTATAGACTACTCAGACTTATCTATTTTAATTTCCTTACATTGCACTGTTCCAAAAACAAAAGAGAAATATGCTATTTTTATTTTATTTTTGTGATGACATTGATAATTTGATAAGCCTACTACAGCAGTTGCTCAAAAACAATCTGATAAGGTTGGTCATTTCTCTTTTTCTGTATAATATTTTAAACTGATAGTTGTTAGTAAAGGTGTTAGTATCTGGTTTATGACTGTAACATGATAACACTTTTTGTCCCAAGATTGTCCTTGAGGACTCCTCCCCTGTGCAGATGAATGATGCAGAGTGTTCATGTGTGGCTGGAACAGTACTGTGCAACCATAATGTTGCACTGCTGTTCCAGACTGCACACTACTCTCAGCTGAACATTGCTGCTGTTCCCCCAGTCCTGAGTTGTACAGAGACAGAGCAACGCTGGCACAAGCCAAGAATTATGGTAAGTCTGTGAGCACCATAATACCACATTTAAGCAAGGATTTGCTATGTGAATTTACAGTATCTTTTTGTCAGTCAGAGCTGAATTGTGTAAATGAATTGATTTTCATGTCTTTCTTCCTACAAACTTATTTTACAAAGATTTTTTTTGTAAAAATAGCCAACTTTATATGTTTTATACTCAGTCACTAACACACCATCCACCAGACAAACTATGAAGGAGACCCAATCGTTTTTTTAACGACCATTTAAATAAATGCGATTATTAATAGTGTGTAAAGCCAGGCCGGGTCAGTGTCATGGTGTGGTGATGTCTACCAAGCCAAAGCAGAGGACTGTTGCTAATGGTGTAAGGTAATTATGTCTTACATTATAACCTGTGATTGTCTTTCAGTGTAAAATTATTCTTTCTTATTTGAATTATGAAATGAAATTCCACACAGGAGCACACTTTACGTAGCAGGGGGGAGCTGCCTGATCCTGATGTCCTTAAAGTGGCTGAGGTTTATAAGGATTTTTTAGCGGACATTGCACCACTCAACACCACCACTGCAATCAGTGCTGATGTCCCACTGGTTGACTCAGCATTTGGGAAAGTTCCATCTCCCACCAGCACCCAGTGTCTGTGAGCCGGATTGTGTTATTCCACCCAGATGCCCCTCCACCACCACCTCTACCTCTAGATGGTTACAGGTTGCAGCCTACTAGCTGCCAGTTTGTGTGCAATCTCCAGCAGCAGCTACATCTGCAATCTCTAGAAACTAATTTGGAAATGGCCAGGAAAATAGAGGTTGCTACAAGGGAGCAGAGTGTCTCTGTAGAGTGGCACCGGGTCAGGAAGAATAGGATCACATATTCCCGCTTCAGGAAGATTTGCCATGTCCGTGGTCAGAGCTCAGCAGAACGCCTTGCTGAGCGAATAAAAAAGGGTGTGGCTCAACCAGCATCAATGAAGAGGGGCCTGGCATTGGAGCCGGTTGCCATTCAGGAGTATTGTCGGGTAAAGAACACCAGTTACTGGCCTTGTGGCTTTGTCATTCACCCTGATGCTCCCTGGTGAGAGTCATCTCCTGACGGGGTTGTGTTTGATCCAACTGAAAATCCACCCTTTGGCCTGTTGGAGATCAAATGCCCAAATGCCAAAAGCTACGTTGACTGTACATATTTGAAATTACAAAGCGACACCATGAAATTAGAAAATCAGCACAGCTACTACTGGCAGGTCCAAGGCCAGCTCCTCATTACAGGAATGGAGTGGTGTGACTTTGTTGTATTTGCAGAAGAGGACATGGTAGTCCAGAGGATCTACAAAGAAACAGAGGTTGCTGCAGTCATTAGGGAGAATGGAGATTACTTATTTTTTTAACTTTTACATGGCAGGTTGCTTGAAAATCTGAAGTCAGTGGTGTGTGATGAGTAAGGAAAAATAAAATCAGAAGTTATGACAACGATATGTTTATAGATCAACCATAAATCTTTCATTTGGCCTGTGGTATATTTTTTTTTTTACTTCAGTGTAATTAAAGACTCAAAACTATCTATCTATCTATCTATCTATCTATCTATCTATCTATAAATCTATATATAAATCTATCTAGTATATATATACAGATATCTATATCTACAAGTTTTTAATTTATGTTGTAGAAAGTACATTTATTTTGTGCTACCAATTAATAAAAGCATTCGTCTAACGTAACCTTCTACAAATAGAGTAGTAGATCTGAGATGAAATGTTACTGCTTCTCCACTACAACCGGAAACAGTCGTGCCCACCACGGAAAACCCGAAAGTTAAGAGACGCCATCTGGTGCACCAGATGGCGAATATCCAATATCCCAACACGAAAATGCATATGTTTCACAAAAGTGAGTTTTCGGGCACCGAAAACACCGGATCCGTATGGACGGTCAGCCCAAACGCAGCAGACTTATGCTTTTTCACCAAAAAATCGGTTCCGTTTGGACGGGCCCTCAGTTGCATCCCTTCTAACAGCAGACAAAACCATGCAACACACAGCACAACTCTCAACCCATTTCACAAACTAAGCGTGTGTACGGGTAATGCTTTATTTAAAAAAGATAATTTAGCATGTTTTATGTGTACTCTTTTTTTCTACAACATTGTGATAACTAGAAACGTACAGCTCAAAAATGTGTTGTTAAATTAACTGAATCAGATGAACAGTCTACTTTGGTATCCCAAACAATCTTTTGGATATAAAACAACTGGTATTGAGTAGTAGGCTTGTAATATAGAGCATAGGCAAGTAAGAGCTCAAGACAAACACAATTATCTGACAAAACATTCCTGCAAGCAAGTCTAGCAAGTGGACATTATGTACTGTATTTCTCAAATCGCTGTCTAGGCTCAAGATGGAAGCTAAAGACTTGACTCAGGCGACCTGAGAACTCTTTCTATCCACCAACACCATTTTCCAACTCTTCCGGGACAACAAAAATGTTATGTTTGGAAAGCAATGTTTAAATAAAGCTTGGTGTTTGTTATCTAGAACTCTCTCAGGAACACTCAGCACTCTGGAGGTCTAGGCGCAGCTGTGAGGTACAATATTGATTTAGTTACAACCTCAGTTGCTAAATTGCATTATACACAACTTAAACTGTTTGTGTCACTTTGTGTTTGTCCCCTCGTCTCATAAGGGAACTAATCAGTTACAGTCGTCAAACCACATGACCCCCTGGTGACAGGTCTGTTGTTTGAGGCAGAACAACATGGATCCCTCCTCCTTTCTTCTGCTCTCTGCTCGTCCCTGCGATCCACAGATAATTGACTCGGGGGAGTTGGTAAACAACTTGAATGCTGTTTTGTGGCTAATTGAAAACGGCCCTGTGAGGCCCAAAAGGAGCAGTGTGCAGACCTCAAGGAGCTCAGAGGAATGCTTCCTGTTATTTCAAATCCTCATATAAGGCTGTGTTGTTCCAGATGTTTGCTCACTGTCTGACACAATAGAGATCACATGAAATTGGGAGAAGGCGGGTCAAAGGTCGAGATAAAGCATGCTGTCACGCCAATGGTGTCTTGGAAGTGTTTGTGTGAAAAAGGCTCAAATATGTCCACTTAGCAGGGTACAAGGCAGATAAAACAGCATGGCTGTACACTGCGATCATTCTTCGTCTGGCTCCCAAATCAAAAGCATGCAGGCTTTACAAAAGCCAGACATTTGATCGTCCAGATAAGAGACTACCAAAGAGCAATGGTAAAAACATCATTAAATACAGTGAGGGGATGGTAGGTTGAACCTGTGAAGTGAAGAGTTTCGCATATCCATTTGACTCCCTCCCATTGCAGGGAAATTGTATCCAGGGGAATGATATAGATAGATATATTATAGCTAGCTGTATACTGTATATATAAAACTAAGTGACTAACACAATTCACATACGAGTGTGGACAAGGCTGCAGGAAGTGCTGCTGCTATGTTGAACAAACATCAGAAGTCAAAGACTTTTTAATCAACACAAAGTCATAGTCAGGATGCTGAAAAGGCTGCAGAGTGCATCAGATAAAGCAGATAGCCAACCTGGCTGGATGAATACATTCCATTATTGCTCCTGGGCAGTGTGGGAGTTTGGGAGAGGAGGGCAGAACCCATCACACCAAGCACCGGTATCACCCTCCCCACATCCAACGGGTTGAATTTGGCTCAGTAAAGCTGCTTTTAATAGGCCAGATCAAAGAGAAAAGCTGGGTCTTTGTGCCAGAAGGTTGCAAAAAAGACAAAATTGGAGTGATGGGCTGTTTCCTTAATGTGGAAGAATGAGATGCAGAAGGGAATGCACAGCCCTGGTCAAATAATGGCCAGGAGCCAGCACACTTGATGAATGATACAGTACCTTATTTGACCAGATTATATATGATTGATGGATCATGGGCTGCCAATGCCAGTAGGATGCATCACCAATGCTCTCAGGCTGCCTTTACAGTAGCTCATAGCTATCCTGGAAGTTGTGACCTACTGTATTAGGCCTACCAACCACCAGCTTTTTAGAAACATGCGTAGCCTACTTTTAGCACAGCTATGACAGGCATGGGTGTGAAATGCCAAACACCAGCTAACTCCTGGGAAAAGGTGCATGCATTACTTAATTTTACCCCCATATTCCAGTTATGTGTCAGTTAAAGTCAATTTAATGTTCACTCAAATAAATTGTACATTTGAAGTGCAGAGAACCCGAGTAACACGACAGAACACAACGCACCCTTCAAAAGGCTCCGGCGTTGGGCTGTGTCAGAGCTGTCCTTCAACACCCCGGTGGGGCACTGTTTGACAACGCTCAGAGGTTTTGTGTCTGTCGTCTGTCGTCTGAACAAGATACATTCTGGGGAAAGCAATTACCTGCTTCAAAATATTTCATGCTTTTCTTGATAATTCTAACCTACTAATTCCCACCCACTGTTCTCTTCCTAAAGCTTCAGCCTCCCCGAAACATGTCAATGATTATTTGTCTAGCGGCTGGCCAAATACAGTAGGCCTAATGGACAGTAAAGGAAGAAACATGCTAGGCAGCATGTAGTCCTACTATTGAAGTTAAATCTAGGAGGGAAGTATAAAAATATGAGACATTATTTAGTCCAGCATTTCAAATAGATTGATTCAAGGGGTATAGTATGCCTAATTTAAAATGTTGTATGAGTCTGGCCATAATTACTGGCCGTAACATCTCAAGCGGTCTGTATACTTTTACAAGGAACATTTTCTTCAACAACATTTTCTTATTACATTTTAGCAATGAGTCACTCAGTTGCATCCACATCTCATCATTATCAACCACTTCCTGGAAAGGCGTAACTTTGGAAGAAAACAAAGCAAGCTCACCACGTACAAACTATGATGGAAACTAAAAGAGAACCTGGCTAAGCAAAAGAGGATATGACTATCAGGTGATTTAAATGTAGGTCTGCGAAATAATGGAATAGAGTGAACACTCTCAGGTGGTGAAACCTCAGTAGAGGTGGTGAAACAAAAGTCAGAGGTGTATATTGTAGACATGCTTTGTTCATTGTGCGGTAATACAGTTGGCAATAAAGCAGCTACCTGCCATGACCGACTGTAAGATAGCCCCTGATTCATGAACTTCTTTCGGAATCCAAGAAATCTTATGGCTTGAATTCCTGTAAACCCAACTTAAATATATATCAAATTTATATAGATTGGTCAGCATTGGTCGCTTTGGCCATCCCCATTATGATCCAAGTCTTCAAATCATATGTTTCTCACAGCCTTTTTATATCCTAACGTTTTATACCCATGTGTTTTATTTTAAATCTTCTTGTAAATCTATGAAGTATAATTTACATGGATATCGAACAATGAACTTATGAATGTCTAATATACACTGTCTCAATTAAAGTAAATGATGTTACAACCTTAGTGTTAGAAGACGCAAACTAGAGAACCACTCCTAGTGGTTGTTTCGTGAACTAAATTTAATATGCAATGTTTTATATGGAATAGAACAATAAAACCGATGATTAACTTAATAATAAGTAAAGGCAAAAGGATATAAAGATAAACCTTTTGGACACACACACACACTCACACACACAAACACACACACACATAAACGCACGCACGCACACACACACACACACACACACACACACACACACACACACACACACACACACACACACACACACATACACACACACACACACACACACACACAGACATTGGCTGCCCATCATGAAATTCTTCTACAACAGCCATCCAAACCCCAGGGAATCTGAAGGTTATACAGAGACGCTGTAAACCGAAGAGATTGATTCGGTTATTCCATCGCTAAATCATTACATTCCCCTCCATTTAGCAGGACCACTCTCCAAGTCTTCAAGTGTTATGTAAACGTCGGACTAATAGACCACATAGTTCAGCCTCCATCATGCACGTCACGTTCTATTTATACTTCTCAGAGGGGGGGATAAGGAATGAGGTCTGAAACATGGGAAGTTGTATGGGTATTCTCAGGATCCAGAGACACACTGGGCCTGGAACGGATGGTTTTGAGGCAGAACCACACAGGTCAGGTTGAAAGGAAGTTCCCAACAATATCTTCAAGGGTAATCAAAGGTCATTGTGTACAATAGTAATGTGTGCATATTATGATTATACTATACTTCGGGTAATTTCATGAACCAACTGTGAATCCATTTTGTCTCTCCTGCAGTAGGCTTGTACTTGTGACCATGTGTGGACCTTTCTTTCTATACATTATCATGATAGGATCCATCATCTGGTCCCTATTAGCAGAACTCTTCTCCTGAGCAACGCAGTGAAAAGCTGTTTTCCTCAGTTAAAAGTGTTATTATTGCCCTTCCTCAGTGCTCAACGTTAGGCCTGTCAGCCTGTGCATTGTTTGGATGTCCCCTTTCTATTTAAGGTTCTTCAAGACAGGACAAATGTCAAAATAATAAGACCATATTGCAGTTATTCTACACTGTTATCATGAATGAATATTTCTGATAAGGAAGTTGCAGGCTGTGGTACTACGCTTGGTTAAAGAAGTACTAGCAGTAAAGAAAAAACATCTTCAAACATCCTCCTGTCTAGTAAGTGGCAAATCTACAATACAGAAGCACAGCACTAAATACATACAATCATAGACTGTACAAAAGTACATACATTAATGAATAGGCTACATCAATACTTGCAAGTTCACATAAGCAAACATGAATATGAGGATGGTCTCAAGAGGCCCACAATCATCTGCATATAAAAAAGAAAAAGAGCCGAAAATGCCACCCTGTGGTGAATCAGTGGAAATGCAAGGATCCATGTGAAAGACCATTTACCATTTACTGTAACTACATGTATTTATTTGTTCTATTTAATAAATATTATAACTGAAATGTTTAGGCCTATATTGTTTTACTCATGAGAAAATAGGAGCCTGTAAAATCACCTAAAGGCTGTTATCAGTAATGAGTGCATAATGTCAAAGAAATGTCTCTTTGAAACGTATGATTCATCAATTAAATTAAATTCAATAAAGTGGGTCACCTGGATGACCTGCTCAGGTTCATATCTCACTGGTTTTACTCAATTTCTTCCGACAGGGACTCTGTCCATTTGCTTCATCCTAATCTATTGCGCTTCACAGACGAGACATTACAGAGACTCGCTCTGATGACGTATCCCAATATGGTGTTATCTGCCGTCTGGTGGTTATGCAGTTCTGAGTCTGTTATTTGCAATGACCATAGTAACAATGTGGGTTTCCTGCTCCTTTAGTCACACACACATACACACACAGACACAAACACACACACACACACACAGACACACACACACAAACACACACGCAAACACACACACACAAAACACGCACGCACGCACACACACACACACACACACAAACACACACACACACGCACACACACACACACACACGCACACACACACACACACACACACACACACACACACACACACACACACACACACACACACACACACACACACACACACACACACACACACACACTTGAGATAAGTTGTCTTCTGTGTTATTTTATGTTCTAAATTGATAAACACACACCCATAATCAGTGTGAGTAAATGTATATAGTAGTGAGTTCATGTTGTTGTCCACAAATCCTTTATTAAGGGTGTGTATGGGTGTGTGTGGGTGTGTCTGTGTGGGTGTTTGCAGGTGTGTCTGTGTGTGGTTAGGTAATATTATATTGTTGTATATTTTGTATATTGTATATCTATGTCAAATAATAGAACATGAATAAATACGTTCCCTATTGATACATTTTTTAGGTAGGCAGAGCGGTTCAGGAGGGAGGTGAGGTAGACAGAGCGGTTCTGGAGGGAGGTGAGGTAGACAGAGCGGTTCAGGAGGGAGGTGAGGTAGAAAGAGGCATTAGGTGGCCGGCAGAAGCACTCAGGATGCCGGCGCCGTAGGAAAATCCGTTCAGGGACCCTGCAGTGTGGAGGAGCCAGCGGCATAGGCGGAATTTCACAGGAGGGCGTCGGCATTGGCAGAACCCCGGCAGAACTACGGCCGATTCCGGCGTTTGTGAGACGGCTTTGGATGGCCTCGGCGTAGCCACTGGGCTGAGTCGGTGGCGACGGCTGACAGAGTCAGACTACGTCTCGGCGTTGTCTCTCTGGGCGGCTGCGTCTGCCAGAGGAGTCAGCAGCCATGATGACCATGCCTTCTTCTTTGGCACCACAGCGATGATAGTTGATCCCCAACTACCTCGGACATTGTGGCCTGTGGGGGGAGTCACCCTGACTCTTTCAGGAGAGGATGGCAAAGTAAGGGGTGTCCAGGTCAAGTTGGGGGACTGCTCCTTTACCTGCCCTGTGGCTCGCCTTGTCTGGATTCCAGCCCTACCTGACTTAGTTCTACTGGACAAAGAGCACTAGTTATCTGACATTGGCTTTTATGACTGCTCAGATTTCCTTCCGAAAGTAAGCAGGTCTCAAGTCGTCCAGTGCTGTAGCTCATTTTGTTTTCTTTCCTGGTATGCTTATACTTATGAAGAACCATACCGACAGTAACCCCTGTACATAGGAGTACAGAAAACGGTAAATGGTTGATTACGTCGAGTCCTCAGCAATACACGTGCCAAGCGTGAAGTAAACCAGATGATTCTAGAGATATTGGAAAGACATCCATACATTATACAGACACACACTCAGAATTAATGAGAAGCGCTATATATTAAATGTGACTGCTATAATCATTTAAAAATACCATTAAAGCACTGCTCAAGGATGGACTAGGCTGACCTGTTTTTGTTTTTTAAAGACAGACAAAACGAGTTTCAAAAGACTACATAAATTATCAACGTGGGGTCGTTGTCTAACGCCCCGTGCCCACTACCTCCGTCAGTTGTCCGTTGCCCATTGACTTTGAATGGGGACGGTCGCGCAATGCATTGTGGATCCGTCCGTTGACTTGGAGCGTTCGCCACCGTCAAAAAGTTGAAAAATGTTCAACTTTTTCGGCCGCGACGGATCCGTCATCCAATCAGATCGCGTATGCAAATGTAAGCACTGTGACGCGACTCGGGCTCTGACGATACTGGAAAGCGGGAAAGCGGGTCATCTTGCCTCGCAACAAGCAGGAAGAAGCGGGAAGAACCCGGCGAAGCGATTTGATTGGCTGACGGTTGCCTCTGCAAAGACTACTCCCCCATCCGTCAGCCACGCCTTCCCACGTCCGTTGACTGACGGTGCAGTGGGCCCATAGTGACTAGCATGGACCTCAGACACACCCATAAGGGCACAGAATTATTCAGGAGTAAGATACAGATGTCTCTTTACGTGATTAAGATATATGATTAAGGCATCAAGGTCAAATAAAATGGAGGCTCCAGCCCAACAGGAAGTGAATTAGTAGATGTGACTTAGTAGTAGGAGTCTCGGGAGTGAGCTAGAGACCTGGGCCTCAATGATATGTACCATGTTCAATCCAGGGGCTCTAGTCCTACAGGAAGTGACTCAGAAAGCCTCAGCAAAGCCTTACCTGAATCAGAATCAGAATCAGAAAAGGTTTATTGCCAAATACATTTACACATATCATGAATTTGTCTTGGTATTCGTTCGTTGCGCACGATCTTAACAAACAATAAACAGTAAACAATACATAATAATGCAAGTATTGAAAAATGAGTACTGAAAAAAAATAAGAGTAAATAAAATTAAATAAATTATACATTTATAAATAAAGTTATTCTATATACATATACTTATGCACCGTAATAAAATAATAATAAGAAGATGATAAAATAAAATAATATATGTACAATTGTGCGTGATGATACAAGTAGTGCAAAACTTGTGGTGTTGATGGAGGAAGGGGGGGTAGTGTGAGTGTCAGTGTCAGTGGGGGTCCGGGGCCGTAGTTGATGAGGCCAGATGCAGACGGGAAGAAACAGTTTTTGTGGCGGGAGGTTTTGGTCTTGACAGACCTCAACCTCTTACCGGAGGGGAGTGTTTCAAAGAGTATATGTCCGGGGTGGGAGGGGTCCAACATGATCTTCCTTGCACGCCTCAGTGTCCTGGAGGCATGCAGGTCCTGGACGGACGGCAGGTTGCAGCCGATCACCTTTTCAGCATAGCAGATAATACGCTGAAGTCTGCTCCTGTCTTTGACGGTAGCAGCAGCGTACCAGATGGTGATGGAGGAGGTGAGGATGGACTCTATGATGGAGGTGTAGAAGTGCACCATCATGGCCTTTGGCAGGTTGAACTTTTTCAGCTGCCGCAGGAAGTGCATCCTCTGCTGTGCCATTTTGGTGATGCAGCTGTTCTGCTGCCACTTGAGGTCCTGGCTGATGACTGTGCCAAGGAAGCGGAAGGACTCTGCGGTGTTGACTGGGGAGTCACACAAGGTGATGGGGGAGGGTGGGGCTGTGTTCCTCCTGAAGTCCACAACCATCTCCACTGCCTTTAGAGCATTGAGCTCTAAGTTGTTTTGGCCACACCAAGACACCAGGTGGTCGATCTCCCACCTGGAGGCAGACTCATCTCCGCCAGAGATGAGCCCGATGAGGGTGGTGTAATCTGCAAACTTCAGGAGCTTGACGGACTGATGACTGGAAGTGCAGCTGTTGGTGTACAGGGAGAAGAGCAGGGGAGAAAGAACGCAGCCCTGAGGGGATCCGGTGCTGATGGTCAGGCTGTTGGAGATGTGCTTTCCCAGCTTCACATGCTGCTTCCTGTCAGACAGGAAGTCAGTGATCCACCGGCAGGTGGAGTTGGGCACG
Source organism: Gadus macrocephalus (assembly GCF_031168955.1). Taxonomy (NCBI): domain Eukaryota; kingdom Metazoa; phylum Chordata; class Actinopteri; order Gadiformes; family Gadidae; genus Gadus; species Gadus macrocephalus. The sequence goes on along the minus strand of NC_082404.1, from coordinate 3,077,811 downwards.
TGCAGCTGGGAGAGCTTGTCCTGTAGCAAAGTGGGGATGATGGTGTTGAAGGCAGAGCTGTAATCCACAAACAGGATCCTGGCGTAGGTTCCTGCTGAGTCCAGGTGCTGGAGGATGAAGTGGAGGGCCATGTTTACAGCATCGTCCACAGACCTGTTGGCTCTGTAGGCGAACTGCATGGGGTCCAGGAGAGGGTCCGTGATGTATTTGAGGTGCGACAGGACAATGGCCAAATTCTCTTTCCAATGACTTTAGATTAATAAATTTTTATTTTGCATGCACTTCAATGGCGCATTTGAGGCTTTTTGAGTCACAACCCTGATGTTCTTTTGAAAAAGGTATTTTGAAAATCTTTTGTCATCACTTTGTTGATGCATTCATGTTTCAAAAACTTTAAAGCATTATTCAGTTCTTATGATTATCTTGTTAAACCATATTTATAAAATGAATGGAATGGATTTTTCTGCGGAAGAAAAGCAAACATTAACTTCTGGGTTTGCCCAAAAAGATTATGTTGGTCTAGTCCCAAAAGAAGAAGAAGAAATATCATCCTTGGATCACTCGAAAATCTGTGTTTTATTGAAGAACAACAGTTACATAAAATAACAGCTCAGATGGCTCCACAAAAACAGTGATTCAAACCACATGAAGCTAGGTGGCTTTAGTTGCATTAACTAAAGTCTAAGTCTTTCCTATGTCCTTTCCTAATAATAAACACTGATTGCACTGTCGACTGCACAGTTTATTATAGTTTTTACTAAACAGAATAATTCAATAGTGATCTAAGTGTCCTCTAAATGTCATCAATGGCGTCATTCTGACGCACCTGTGAACAATTTGCAGTGAGTTTTAATTCCTGTTATGTGACAAATCCTCTGTAGGAGCAACTGATCTCTTGCAGAAGCTTGCTTTTACCACAGGGTGGCACTACATCCTCACATAATATATTCTCATGTCGTCACACAGTCGTAATAACGAAACAGCTGCAGAAATACACAGACACAGGAAAATAATAGATAAATGTTATTACAATTAGGTAAAATATGATATAATATATATTTGGCAAGGCAAGGCAACTTTATTTATATAGCACTTTTCATACACAAGGCAGACTCAAAGTGCTTCACATATAAACATTGTCATACAATAAAATAAAATAATAGATAAGTAAAAGAAAACATATGCAAAGAAATGAGTAAAATAGAAAGTTAAAAAGGCATTTTAGTATTAAATAGAAAATAAAGGCAAAGTTAAAAAAGCTTTTTAGAAAGTGCAATGTATTTAAGATTTAGCAGAAAGCTAAAGCAAACATAAAAGTCTTCAGTCTTGTTTTAAAGGTGCTCAGAGTTGGGGCAAGTCTTAAATCCCTAGTGAGTTTATTCCAGCTATTTGTTGCATAGTAGCTAAATCCTGCTTTCCCATGTTTCGTGTTTACTCTTGGGATAATTAACAGATTGGTCTCAGAGGATCTTAGTGGTCTAGAAGGCTTATGTAGTGGAAGCATATCAGTTAAATATTTTGGGCCTAAACCATGTAGGGATTTATAGGTTAGCAACATGATTTTAAAATCAATTCTCTGACCTACAGGAAGCCAATGTAACGATTTAAGAATTGGTGTAATATGTTAAAAAAAATTGGTCTTTGTTAGAACTCTAGCAGCAGCATTCTGAACAAGCTGAAGCTTCCTCAGAGTTTGTTTTGGGAGACCTGTAAGGAGACCATTGCATGCAGTAATCAAGCTTACTAGTGATACAGGCATGTACTAGTTTTTGTAAGTCTTCGGTGGACATGAGCCTCCTAAGTCTTGCTACATTTTTAAGGTGATAATATGCAGTTTTTGTAACTGATTTGATGTGACTGTTGAAATGTAAAGCCTTTCCGCTTTAGAACCAAATACAATTATCTCTGTTTTGTCCTCATTTAGTTGAAGGACATTTTGGCACATCCAGTCTTTCACTTGCTCAATGCACTGGCACAGCAGATCTATGGGCCGATAGTCATTTAGTGATAGCGATACATAGATTTGCGTGTCACCAGCATAGAAATTACCCTAATATTTATCACTCAACGAGTGTGTGTGTGTGTATGTCTATGGGTGCTCCCATGTCTGCATCAGCTTGCACTCATTTCATGTGTTTGTGTGTGTGGGCATGTATTCATGCGCGTGTATGCGTGTGTGCATGTGTGTGTGTTTGCGTGTATGTGTGTGTGCTGCAGTGTGCAACGTCTGCATGCCTGAGCGTGTGTCTGCTTGTCAACTTTACGTATACAGGCGTTAGGACAGCCAGCATGCGGCCCCCCGTGCGTCACAGAGCACTATAGAGGCTGAGATAAGTCATGGCTAATCACTCTTGCGATGCTCCCAGTGCAGTGAGATGATAACAGGTAAATCAATTAGGGGCCAAGCGGGGCCCGTCCTCCAGGGGCCTTTCAGCGGGACAAAAGACCCGCGGGCTAGAGGGATGAGGGTTGAGGGTGAAGGGGAGAGGTGAAGGGTGTGACTGCGAGGGCACACCTGTGGCCCTGGGGGGAATCAGCAGGTATGTGGCTATCCTGTATCCTGCTCTCTCCCTGGGGCAACTGGGGGCCAAACACTGACATTGCACTGGTTAAACATGCCTCCCTTGGGAATGTCTGTTTGTGTGTATGTGTGTGTGTGTGTGTGTGCGCGCGTATGTGTGTGTGTGTGTGTGTGTGTGTGTGTGTGTGTGTGTGTGTGTGTTTTTGTGCGTGCCGGTGTGTGTGCGTACATGACAAAAGAACAACTACAGTACTCAAATAAATGCATCACTAATCCACTTGTGCACAAAAAGACAGTACAAAGGAGCTTGTGGGTGCAGTGCATGGATGTAAGGGTGTGTGTGTGTGTGTGTGTGTGTGTGTGTGTGTGTGTGTGTGTGTGTGTGTGTGTGTGTGTGTGTGTGAGCTGGTGTGCGTAAACTGTGTAAACGATCTGATGCAAACACACTGCAATGATTCTCTCCTGACCTAGGCCCGTACATGCCAGATCATCTTGTTTTAAAGTCGTCAGGCAACAACAGGTTTGCAAACTGTGACAACAAAGGACTTGAAGGGCTCAGTGTCACCGGAGTGGGACCCATGGAGGAAGCCGTCCTGTACCCGGCCGAGGCAGGGCTCCGGTGACGCCTGGCCCATGATTCACACCTGGCCACACTTAAGTAAACAAAATAATGTGCATCCCAGACCACGTCACTCAAATCGTGACGGAAGTCTGTGTTATCTGATAGTCTGCCTGGAAGTGATCAACTGTAGACTGTGTGGCAGGGTGGTGATTAAAGGGATTCATTCAAATGACATCAGATAGCATAGTGCCTCAGAGCATGGGGGCGGGGTCAGAAGTCGCCATGGTGTTGCTGACTATTAACCCCCCCCCCAACCCCTTCTGTACATTCAACTACGTGAAATAAACTTTGATTGCTGTGAGGATTTTAAGCTCTACTGGTGATCTGATAGTTGAATGAGATAAACAAATTTAAGAAGAGCCATCATACTTTTTTTTTTATTTCGAGATATAGCATTGCGATTTCACTTTCTTTCTGCCCTTTTTTTCTTTATTTTTTTGATATTTCCACCATCACCCTTCTTTGGATCCACACAACAGCCCCGGCTGTTCGATGGAAGTATGTTCTCAGCTGCCGGTGCCTCTGGACAGGCCGGTTCCAAAGCACGTCCTCAGCCGGAGAGGAGCCATTAGTTTCAGCTCCAATTCATCCCTGTTCGGAGCTCCTGATCCCAGACAGCTGTCACAGGTACACAAACACTCAGACCGTTTAGCCCACTTCGTTACTTGGAGGATTTGAAGCTCTTGTGGTGATCTGATTGTTTTGTGAATGATTCGACGGACCGGTTAAGTGTTACAGGCTTGTCCCCCAATGGGGCCCTCCACGCCATAATCAACATATACACATGACCCCAATGACAGGTCCAAAGGATTTCCCTCTCACCTTTTGAAGGTATGAAGGCTTTTTGGTCGAACAAATCGCCCAGTACCCATTCCTTTATTGGGGCCTTATACTATTTACCAGACGCATTCATTTATAGGCCGCCTAGTTTATCAGGTATAGAAAAATCATCCATCAGGCAATGAATGGCATAATCGAAGGTTTAAATTGTGCCCTAACTATGTGTTTTTATCTGCGCCGAGTAGAATACATTACATACTGAGTCATCTCAGCCCACCAAATACACCAGCATGGCAAAACAAAGAGGTGCAGAAATTATTTTCATTTTCTTTTATTTCCAAGCCTACATTTGAGATCCATTGTAAATCCCAGTTCCCAAGTACTATGACTATGAGTCATACAAGCAAGGTAATCACAGGCACTGATGTGGACCTCTGCAGGGCAAGCCCCGCTGTGGAGGGATACCCTTGTGAAGGTCCGTCTACACATGACTGCTCATATCAGTCTTGGGATCGCCCTGTCCCCACAGCCAATGGCGAAGCGCGTTTCAAAACCGGTGCCCTGTGACAACCAATCGGTGTCGCGGGGACATCAGTTGCGGTGTTACCATTGGACGTGTTTGCTGAAAGGGCGTTTTTGTTAGCTTCAACACCACCATCTCTGGCAGGTGGTGTATATGTGCTTTTAAACCACAACGTAGAGCTTAATGCTTAGGGAGGTTAAGTATGTAGTTGTAGGGGAAGCAACAAAAACACGTTCGTTTATATTCTTTCTTTTCGTGACCCTTTTCTACCCGCCGGATTCGCAGAAGATCGGATGACCGTCGGGGTTCCCTCTGTTCAAGCTCTCTCAATCCGTACCACTCCGGTGTGTGTGTCGGTGTGTGTGTGTGTGTGTGTGTGTGTGTGTGTGTGTGTGTGTGTGTGTGTGTGTGTGTGTGTGTGTGTGTGTGTGTGTGTGTGTCGGTGTCGGTGCGTGTGCGTGTGCGTGTGTGCGTGTGTGCGTGTGCGTGTGTGTGTGTGTGTGAGTGTGTGTATGTGTGACTGTGGTGAATGAAGACGACTGGTTCTTTATGCTGCTGTAGAAAAGAAGGACCTGGATCCTCCTACATGTTGCTGGTATCTCTGTAGTCCCACCGAGGCTGGATGGACACGGTCCCCGGGACGACAGAGAGGCTCCCCACCCGAGGCTCTCCCTCTTCATACAGCCTGGTCGCATCCGATCTGCAGCATCGGTGGAGGACATCTTCTGGAGGTGGTCCTGCCTTTTGTTTTAATTTTGGGATTAATGATCCGCGGATCTCCAATACTGCGATGCGTCGGTGTGCGGACCTGCTGACACAACATGAGGAAGCCTTTTTATAGAGATCCAGAAGATGGTAAGGCCTTGTCGACCGTGGGCCTGGATGTGAGTGGACTGAAGAGGGTAGGAGCAAATGCAAAAGCAGCATGAAAATCCGAATATAATGAGATAAACGAATGTAAGAAGAGCCATCTCTGAAGGCCTTGTGAATAAGTTTGAGACTCTCACCATGAGCACACACATTGGAGCTCACTAACGGATCCTCTCCATACATCTTTTTCGATTTCAAGATTTTGCATTGCGTTTTCACTTGATTGCATTCTCCCTTTTTTGGGAGATATTTCTACCACCATTCTTCTCTGGATCCAGCCCTGACTGTTCAATGGAAGTATGTTCTCAACTGCCGGTGTTGCCTCTAGACAGGCTGGTTCCAAAGCACGTCCTCAGCCGGAGGGGAGCCATTAGTTTCAGCTCCAGTTCATCCCTGTTCGGAGCTCCTGATCCCAGACAGCTGTCACAGGTACACACACAGACCGTTTAGCCCACTTCGTTATTGAATGTTATCAGTTAGCGTTGGAATGGTGCTTTGAATCGCACATGCCCACAAACTTCAGGGATTTCAACCCGTTCATTGGAATCTTGCAGGTGGTTGTTTTTCTTTCCTCAGAGTCCAACACACACACACACACACACACACACACACACACACACACACACACTGTGTGTATGTCTGACATGACCAACATAATGATTTGTACAGCAATGTAAGGCAGATCGCGTGCATAGCTTTCATTCTCTAATGTTGTGACTATGTTGGTGAAAAGCAACCCAAGGCTTTATCTGTTAGGAAATTCTTGACCCATTGACAGCAAAAACTTAACCCAATCAGTCATGCGTTCAACGTTTCTTCACTCCTGAAACTCCTTTTTCTCAAAGCTTCGCCTTATTCTCTTATTCCCACCCCCCCCCCCCACCACCACCAGAGAAGGAGAACTAAGTCATGGGTCTATGTGCCCGTCAGACGATTCTTTCCTCCCCCAAATTGACACTTTCAATTCAACGTTCACCAAAGCTTTAAACAAGATGTGGGTCAGGGTACTGGGGCACCACCTGCGTCAGTAGCGCAGGTGGTGTACGAGTCTGTACCATTAACCATTGGGTTGGGGGTTTCCACCCAGGGCCGAACATGACTCACGTTTCACTCTCTGGCTCCTAAGAATGTTCTCCGAAAAGCACATGGTGTGCTATGGTGCGTCTGTGGGAGGTTCACCGCGTACACACACAGACTCCCACAACATGTTGACTACATATCAGCGTATTGTTGAGGTGTGCGTGTGCGTATCTCATGGGCCATTTCCACCAGGCTCTTTGGTCTGGGCCTACACAACAGTGTTCCACATAACCACTCATGTGTGTCTGCTTTGAAGCTAGCTCCACCACCGCAGCACAAGCACTTCTTCAACCCCTCCAGAGGGGCTGACCCTACAGCTGGTCAGACGTCAATGGCCCCTCAGTGTGCTGGGGCCCGACCCTCTCTCTGTGCTCTGTGGCCCCAGGGCTGCTCTTCTAGCTCCGGGCGTGATTAGCATTTCGTCAGATGTCAGGGAATGTACGCTATGTGGTTGTTGATAGGCCCTTTGCCAGTCGTCGTCCATCACTACCTCTATCTCCATCCAGCTGTCTCTCTATCCATGTCTCTCGCCCACCTTGGCTGGCCCCACTCATCATACCTGGGTCCGTCTTCTTTTTCTTTGGCCCAGTGTAATTAACACGCTCTCTCAGAACTGGGGACTGCAGAATTGGCTGTCTGGCTGGCAGAGTCATAAAACCTGCAAGAGTGCGGCAACAGTGCGTTGAAGGTCCAGTCACAAGAGGTCGGAACCTGCAATGCATGGTGTGGTGTGCTTTTTATATTCTTAGTTTTGGATTACACAGCTGAATAAGACCTTTTGATTGTCAGAGATGAGTTGGATCTCAAGAAGTGTCTTGCAATTGTAAGATGTCTCTTTGACTTTATGAAGTCGATAAAGTTCTCTCGCTAACAATCCCAACCAAGGGGGATGCAGCCTGTTATGCAGACCGTTTTGTTGATACCAGGGGGATGTCATAGTCCATAGTCAAATCTGATTGGTCGGGCCAGATACATCTCCGACTGATCGGCCAATCATATACGATATTTGTTTATATATTCGGCTCAATGATGCTTCCTTTTGTGGCAACTTTTGCGTGGTTAAATTGATTGGAAATACTTAATTGGCTTATTATTGGGGTTTCCTACATCGTTTGTGTATAGGCCAGGCACTACACCTCTAAGTAAGGACCCAGCTTCAAGTGAGCTTTCATGTCAGCAACTGCATTCAATTTGACCGATAATATATAAGCCTTTTATGATATAAAGTAGACCTATGTAATATAACATAATTCATATAATGCATCCATATAATAAAAGAGTGTCCGGTCTTTGCAGACAGAGAGCTCTGTTCTGATTACACAGTATTCACATCCCATCATGACCCCCATCGATGAAGAGAATGGAGAAGGGTTTGACTGATTAACATTTGAAGCAATATTGCACAAAGAAGGCAAGACGAGTCAAACCGCTTAAAAACAATGTTGTATAACTTTCTAGAATACGAGCAATGCTGGGCTCATGTAGCGCCCCCATGTAGCGCCCCCATGTAGCACCCCCATGTAGCACCCCCATGTAGCACCCCCATCGTCCCAATGGAAGACCCAGCTGTTGCGTGGCACAATTATCCAGACATGACGATACAGACAAAGTTTGCTTGATGAGTAGATGTGACCCAGACAAACGATTTTCCATTTTAGGGGTTAGACAAGGAAAGGCCTACGTTGTTTAGTTGGATATAATAATGTAAACAATGAAACAATGTAGACAAAATCAAATCAAGCTGTTGTGAACTGTAGCCATACTCGTGGATGGCGATTCATCTCGGATACGAGATCAGTTATTGTATCTTGGTTGGGTGTTCTTTGTTGGGTAGCAGTCCATCCTGATCCCTGATGGTCGAGCATTTCTCTGGTTGCTCCTTTTTTTGTGAAACCGGTTCCCTTGTCGCTCGGAGAAGGCTAGGCTAACGTCAGTAGTGTACCACAGAATATAGATGAGCCCATGTTTAGGGGCTGGGCGGGTGTGTTGAGGTGACCGCGCCGAGCAGAGGGAGGATCAACACGTCCTCCGCAGGTTAACAACCCTTCCATCTGACTCTTCTTATTGCGGTAGTGGCTATCACCGTGTTGAGCAGACACTTAAACCCTGCCCTTCGCGCGCCGCTTGCGTCTTTTGTCGCAGTGCAATTACTCTCCGCTAAAGATGGTTCTTTTGTGCGTTTGACCATAAGGGGTGTGTTTGTCCTCAGTGGCTGCTGTGTTTTCGTGTGTGTGGCTCAACAGAGTTGTTTGTGGAAACGGGGGCTGCAGAACGAGGCAGTTAGCCATGTGTCGGGCTCTGGGGGCAGTGGTTTGGCGCGTTGCCAGCCTCGCAGATGGTCAGTTTTAGTCTCTCTGGCTCTCTCTCTCTGTCCCCCTCCCCCCTTCCGTGTGCCTCTTAGATTAAGACATTTCCTCTTGTAAACAGGACAAAAGAGGAGAGCTGGAGTGACAAAGTCCTGGAGGAATGTGTCGCGCTGTGCCCCTGAAGTGAATGTCATTTGGTAAATATGCCCTTGGAGAGAGCTGGCAGGAGTCAGTTGGAATCTGTTTGCCCAGGAGAGTGCTTGGCTTTTATTCTATTCGCACACATTGCCTCTTGAAATGTCCAGAAAAAAGTGATGGGTTATCTTTTTTTCATAATGTGATCCGAGGCTAGCCATGACTGGAATTTTAATAGCGGTAGTACAGTGATACACACTGTAGAGCTGCCCCGGGTATTAGGGGAGGATAACAGTATAACAATCCTATTTTCTGAGCTCCTAGGAATGAGAGCATGAGGCTGATTGAATCAGAGTCGTCCCCCTGGCTGTGGGGTCTGGGAGGGCCTCCAGGGTCTGGCTCTGGCTCTTGGAGTAAACAGTCAACACACACGCAAAGTAGATAAGATAGAGTACAATGAAAGGGCTTGGTGCAACACACACACACACACACACACACACACACACACACACACACACACACACACACACACACACACACACACACACACACACACACACACACACACACACACACACACACACACACACGTTGTATGCCACGGCTCGTACATACCTATTATTTAATACCAGTAAAACATGAACGCACACAGTGTTTTCTTGATAAGCTGTTGTAATTGACATTTGCTGTTTGCCGCTTACTCGGATAGAAAAATCAATCAACAGATGCTGGATATTGATGAGGCCAAACACAAAACACAAAATGGGCCAGATTATTTTCCACCCCCCTTCTGTACATCTTCATTTCCTGTCAATCATAATCCTACAGCTGTTCTGTGGAAAACAGAATATGGTGCAAAAACATCATCACCCTGCTGCTAATTTGTACCGTTTTGATTACGTGCTTTTAAAACATGCGATCTGTGTGCCTCAGCCTATGGAGAGTATCACATCTACCTCTGTGGTGGGTTCACCTTGCCTGCCTGAACTTTAACTGAACCCTCACAGCGGTCTGCGTTCTTTTTTTATTGCTAAACGACCCCTTAAACGTTGAGAAACTGAAGTAAGCACGCATGGTTCCCGTGCATCTCTGCGTCCGATAAGAAGAGAGCAAACTGCAGAGCTTCTTGTCTCAGCAGAGTGCTGATCTGAACTGGAGCCGCGATAAGTGACGTTGCATTGACGTCGTTCTCAGGATGTGGTAAGAGTTTACTGCTCGAGGAGCCTGTCACACTCCCGGCCTTTTGTTTCACAACCTTGTACAGAAACAAAAATAAATGAATCCAAAAATAGTTTCTATAAAAAAAATACTAAGTTGCCAGAAGTGGGTCACGGTTTGTTCCTGTAGTTTGGAGGGGCTTCTACACCCCACATGTGCGGTTTGTAGCTGGTAAACATGATTCGGACAAAGCCCACATCCTTTTCCAAAGCCAGTCTCTCTGTGTGCCTCTGTGGGGGAGGGCTGCTCAAGGGGCCTCTCGGGTCACATGACCGCCTGTTTTGTGCTGCAGTGTGGAGTGCAATCGGCCGTGAGAAGGTGGCTCATATCAACGCAGACCTCTGACACCGCGTCAGGGCCGCTGGGTCCCCCAAGCCTCAGGAGAGCCTTTCTATCACAGCCCAGATCCTATGCACCAATATTTAATATTCCTCTTTATAAAATACACTGAATTAGACAAACGCAGCCGGTTGTGCTCTGTGACTGCAACAAACAGTTATCTATGCTCTAGTGAGCGACTACGGACTACAAAATAAGAATGCTTTGGGGGCTCACGGACTAGAGACCTGTTTCTAATTTTTGATGGTGGCGGCATGAACAGGGGAGTGGGGGTGGGGGTGGGGTGTGGGGGTATGCACACACACTGAGGTAATTAGAGTCTATGGATGATGTTCTGAAATGAAAAGACTTCCACCGCCAGCAAGCAAGACACACCGCAAGCAGGGGGTAGGAGGCAGGCCGACCGGCCTCCCCTCCCCCTCCCCTAGGCCTGTAGCTGCCCCGTCCTTATGTTGCCTCATGAAGCCCAGATTAATGCAGCCCGTCTATCGCCTGAAGCGCTCCTTGTGTAAAGACACCTTAAAGCCTTTATGACACTTTAGTTTGAGAGAGAGCGATAACTGCTTTTTGTTTTAACTGCCAGACAAGTGGCATACGCTGTTCTGTGCAACAGTAACCACCGCCACCCCCCAACTCGACCCCACCAGGCCTGCTCTGCCTCTGCTCACAGGCATTAGGATCCGCCATTCCGTGCGCTCGCTCGGACCACCTCTCCACCCCCACCCGACCCTACTCCAACCAACCCCCCCCCCCCCCCTCAGGGACTGCACTGTAGCCGGAGTGTTTCAAAGTAAAGTGTCCTCATAAACCACCGTCAGCAGCCGGTAGACTTATTCTGTGGCTTATGCAAAGGCCAGAGAGTGCGCACACACGCTCACACACACACACACACACACACACTCACTCACTCACTCACTCACTCACTCACTCACTCACTCACTCACTCACACACTGTACACACACACACACTGTACACACACACACTGTACACACATACAAGCAGCCACACATGCTTTCTCTCTCTCAGAAGACCTGTGCCGTAAAGTCCATGTTTATGGTCTCGCACTCACTTGCTGGAATGTGGAGTCCCACACGGCGCCGGTACGCCAGGGCCCATAACTCAGGAGGAAGCGTTGGGGTTATGAAGCCGCGGGCCCCGGCGCCTCCGTGCCGCACAGCTTTATGGGTTGTTTGTGTTTATGGGGCCAATGTTTTGACTGTCCGCCCTTCTGTCTTTCTCTTTCTTTGTTGATTTGTCAAGAGTTTATGAGAAGGCATCAATCTATTTGCCCTAAACCTCTCCCCCCCCCCCCCCCCCAGAGAACTACTGGCCACATAGCGTATGACATCCCGCAGTGGACCGCGTGGAACGGGGAAATGGGGAAATGCTGGGCAGCAGGCTAGCAGAAGGTTCTCACGCGTGGTCATAAATCGGAAGTGTCCTGAAAACGATTCTGAAAGTGGACCTCTGTTCACATGAACTGCGGCTTATGTTCTTGTAAGAAACGCATCACAAGTTGATCCCGTTTCAGGCCATGGTCATATTCTTGGTCTGCGCCAGCGCACTACATCTTGGTTTTGTCCTGGTTCGACCCAAACGAGGTCATGGTGAAGCTGCGCCTTCATGCTTCATCCTTTACAATAGCATAATTTTGTTACATTTCATAATATTGCTGTCGCAAACCGAATGTTTCTTTTACGTTGTTGTTTCCCATTTAAATTCTAAAATGGTTAAACTGGTTAGTATCCGTTTGATTGGAAAGCCACATCCAAAGGCAACACAACAACATCACCAGTCAGAACTGTGTGGAGAAGGTGGGTGGCTTTGGGAACCACTCTCTTGGTCTGAGTTGCACTTCTGTGTTTCATATGCTGGGTGGTAATGACGGTTTGGAGCAGTGCTGGGAGATATACAGTGGCTGTATGCAGCGCTTGTTTGAGTGCTCTCACTGGAAATACGACTTAAGGTCCAGTGAAAACACACTAATAAAGGTGTTTTGTTCACTGTGCAAAGTTTCAATAAAACTGCACCGCAGCATTCGTGCTATTCCAGATAAGAGCGGGTAAACAAGCACACTATTCGGATGATGGCCACCAGAAAAGGGAAATAGGAGGAGTATATTAAGAATTGACAAGCCTGTTATTATAATTATGTAGAGATTGTTTATACTGGGAGAGGTGGAGGAGCGAGCACAGTTGATTCATGAGGAAAGATGTCAGGCACTGGCAATAAAAAAAGACCACCTATGCAATAAAAGAGTAATCTTTCTAATTGAGTGATTGCTCACACCTTCTCTTTCAAACAGTTTTTTTTTTTTCAGTTCTCCCTTTCCACACATGGTCGAGGATCTGCTAGTGATAATATTACAGGTGCTTTCGGTCCAAACCCGGATTGGGCAGATTACAGATTAGTGGGGTATATGTTTTTAAGGCAAGGCAAGGCAAGGCAACTTTATTTATGTAGCACTTTTCATACATAAGGCAGGCTCAAAGTGCTTCACATGTAAACATTGTCACACAATAAAATAAAATAATAGATAACTAAAATAAATCATATGCAAAGAAATTAGTAAAATAGAAAGTGCAATGTATTTAAAATCAGATCAACAGTCTCTCTGGTACCCACGTCGGGACTCCAACCCGACCTAAAGGAACTTGGTACTTTCTCTGGGCCTCCAACCCGGATTCTAGTCAATTTCTATTCTAGGCTAGGACTCTATTCTAAGACTCTAACCCAGATTCTAGGACTCTAACCCAGACACACGTCAGAACTCTAACCACGAACCAAAGGCCTTATTCTCGGACTCCAACCCAGACAGACGTCGGGACTCTAACCCAGACAGAACTCAGGTCTTTCTCTGGGACTCCAACCCGACCTAAGGAACTTGGTCCTTTCTATGGGACTTCAGAGAAAGATGATTGTTGTTGTCTCTATACATGTGAGCTGATACTCTACTACTAGTTTGAGTGTGGTGTTCACATACTAGCAACTGGCATTATAAAGCCAGTCAAAAAGCCACTCTCTAACATGTCTAAAAAATAAATGGTTGGCTGTACAATTGTCCACCATGGTTCTACAGACTGATATAAGAGAAGGTTGAAATACCACACCTATAAACCTAGAAAAGGAGAGCAGGGATGGAAGAGGACAAGTCCCAAGGTGGTCCATCAGCTGATTCCTAGAGGTGTGTCTCCCATAGGAACTGAGGGAGGACCTGAACTCTGTTTAGCATTAATGGGGTCGAACATGGATCTTGTAACGTTATCATCATCTGTTCTCTAGCTGTGCAGGGAGGGGCAGCCTGAGATTTCATTCTGTCCTGTCTGCATCTTTCAATCAACCACTTCCTCCTTGGAAGTCCAAGCAGAAAAACTTGTTGGATGCGCGGTGAATACACATATCCTCCAAATGTCCCTTTTTATTTGTGCATTCTCCATGGAGCGAGGTCAGCTCAGTGAGGCCACCTGATCCGTCTGCCTCGTACCAGGGCACTTCTCCTTCCTATTGTCAGCTCCAGCAACAAAGCCTGAGTGTACAACAACTGAGATCAGGTTAAGTGTGTGCGTGTGTGTTTTCCTGGCACACACAGAGGCTTGGCATGGGTGTGTGTGCGGTGGGCCAGCCATGTAAGGGCAAGAGCGTCACAATTATTTACAGCAGAGACATGATCATAATCATTTACAGTAACCGACGTTGCTGTATGTCAACACGCACGGCTTGTTGATACTGAAACACTGCTCACCCACATGGGGTCAGGCTGTTGTTTGCTGGTTAAATAAAAGATGTGGCTTGGATTGGTTGAGTTCATGTGACATCAAAGGACTGAGAGGAGAGTAATGCATTTTAATTGTGTTTGTGTGTTATCTTTAGCAACGTAGCACTAAACTGACACACACACACACACACACACACACACACACACACACACACACACACACACACACACACACACACACACTCGGACATGTATATCCAGTCTTCTGGATGTCAACCGACTGAAATCGGAGCCACATTCCTGCCAAACTATCGCTCTCTTTACGTCACAGAGGGCATAGCTTACGACAATAACACACACCAGGAAAGAGAACGAGTGCTGTTATTCAGCTCGCCAGCCTGTCAGGACACATACCATACAGTACAGATCGGGTTGTCTTGCAGCCAACATGTCAGTCAATCAGACAGCGCCCGGCTCAGGAGGCGAGCTGCAGTGAGCTCATAAGCAGAGTCATTCATGGAGCCGCGTTGCGGCGCCCGGTAACACTAGACGAGGGGAGCCCCCACCACCAGTGACCGCTGTCTAGCCAACCAGCAGCTGCCTGTCCAGGGCCTGCAACCCGAGAACCCCCCATGTCTGGTCCTGTACACACGCTCACCCCTTCAGAAATGCTAGCGGTAATGGATTCCCATTGGACCCTGTGCTGCTGTGATGGGCCCCATAGCAGAGGAAGAGGAGCGGGTCACCCATGTTGAGGCGGCTCTCTCCACAGTCCTCTCCATGAAGCCGTCTGCAGGGTTCTGCGTGGAGCGCCTCTGACACAGTGCAGCCGCGTCTGGAGGTTTTTTTGAGACCAGCATGTATGGTTTTTGAGGAAACATTTACAGAATTGCACAATCGTATTATAAAAATGTTCTCAAAGAAATCAATTTGAGGCACAGCCTTCTGTTGTTATATGAATAATACCAGGAAGCATTTTGTTTTTATGGTGGTGAACAACAGCATCAAAAGATATTTTGTAAGGGGGTTTGTATCCACTACCGTCCTACCAATATCCTGCCTAGAAAATGTATAATAATACACCCTAAATCAGCTAGTAAACTCTTGGATAGAGAATCTGGGAAAGACCACCCTTTAGTTTAGTTTGTACATCCTCAAAGTCGAACGCTGTAGCAACATCGTTGTAAAACTCTTGGAAATAACAGTTTAATTCACTTCAAACTGTTGCTGCTCAGTTTTCCTAATGTTCAAATCCTACTGCAGCGGTTCCAGTAATATTTGTTTATTGAAGAAGTCTGACTGAAAGATTACAATAGTATCTCTGTGCTGCAAATCCCGCAACACTATTATTTGGTTGATGTTGAAAAGTTTTGCATATTATTTAAATCTTTTACAGTTTTTATTACTGTACTATTCTGTTCGGTGACCCTTACATTTCCCAGAACAGTGTTTATTTGCATCTGTAATGTATCTATTATGCGTATTTTTTATAAGAAAAATAAGTACTAAAACCCAGAAAGTAAATGATCTTATCTTAAAGATACCGACACGTCTTGTTGCTGTCAGAGTGTGAGTGAGTCCCGATCAAAGTCCAACACTGAGTGCTACAAGTGTCTGAGAAACGTATCCCCTTCTCGGACGCAGCCAACAACATGAACCGCTGTCAAGACAGAGCTCCAATCAATCACACCGTAGGGTTAGTGCTCCTTCTGTCCGAAAGGCTTCCGACGGCACCAAAAGAACTGGGCTCGGGTCCGGAGCAGTGTAGACATTCACAAACTGGTCGTCTTATTTTAGTAGCTCTGACAAAATGGCTTTGACTACTATGTTCCAGATCATAGGGGATGTACAAACCTGTTTTTAAAACCAGAAAAACAACCACCCAGGTATAACAGTCAATCACCTGTGTGATTGACTGTTATGCCTGGGGATTTAATGTTATACCTTGGGATTGACTGTTATACCTGGGGATTGACTATTTTACCTGCTGATTGACTGGCTGGTGATTGGCTGGCTGGTGATTGACTGTTATACCTGCGGATTGACTGTTATACCTGCTGATTGACTGTTATACCTGGGGATTGACTGTTATACCTGGGGATTGACTGTTATACCTGGGGATTGACTGTTATACCTGGGGATTCACTGTTATACCTGGTGATGGGCACACAGAGAAGTGATCAGGGGAGGACCTGTCGTTTGACCCTTAATAATAATCCAACCCCCAAACGTTCCTGATCACTCCTCCAGAACAGGGAGGGACAGAGGTCGGCAGAGAGGGGAGGGGAACCGGACGAACCCATACCACTGTTTAAAGAAGTAGCACACTCCTCAATGTACATGGCTGGTGAATACCAGTCCCATGACACGGCCTTGACGTGACGTGAGCCAGCCACGGGGATGGGGAGTGGTCTGTAGTGGTGTGGTGAGGTGGGGTCATTACCCTGGGAAATGAGGTGTGATTAACTCAATAAGGTTCCATTCCCCCCGGTTTAAACATCTCCTCTCTCCCTCCTGTTCTGCCCTTCGGGACTCCTTATTATGTGCTGTGACTTGTGTGTCTCGTCAGGGGAGGGTAGGGGACAGGGCTGGCAGTGCTCATGCTCAGTGGGTTCATGATGCTTCAGTGATGCACAGATTATTCAACAGACGAGAGGTTCTTAGTGAGCGCTGGCGGTGTAAGTGGTAATATAATCAACATTCTGATTGGATTTTGCATTAAAGTTAAACCGCTAACAAGCTTAGGATGGTTAGGCTTTGGTATTGGGTGTAAGTTTAGGGGTTATTAGGTTTGAGTATCAGTAAGTTATTGTATGATATAAGTATTATGTGATAGTTGATCTATCTGGATAGAAAGGTTGAAGTTGAGGGTTTCCATGTATTGAGGTTAAAGGTTCAGGCTCTGTGCTTGAGGTATGGGGTCAGAGGTGGTTCTGCTCAGTTGTGTGCACTGCGAGCCGGACAGGTGTATCCGTTTACACTCTCACCGTGTTATGGTCAAACTGTCATAGCCTTGCCTACTCTAGCGTAGCCTAGAATATCGTCCACAGCTGCAGCAGCTGCTAACCCCTACAATCAGTCCTTTTTGATAAGGGGGGGAGAAACAAAGTTGTCGATTGCAGTCACGTTTGTGTGTGTACACATGCGCTGGCCACATACGCGGTTCTCACATGTGTGTGTGTGTGTGTGTGTCTTTTTCCATCCTATCAGCTGGATGATATGAAGGAGAATCATGTTGATCAGTGTTGAGCTGGACAGAAACACACAGTGGAATAGGGCCAGGGTACTGGCGGTGTGTGAGTGTGTGTTCTGTATTTAAAGCAAACATGTGTTACTAACATTGCAGAACCTTGCCCTTTTGAATCAAACACGTTTCCTTCAGTTGACTTCTATTTGTTCACCTATCAGTACTTTGTTAGATTGTTGAAGTTGCGTTATCAATATTGATTTTATTTTCTAAGTGCGCTTTCAAGGCTTCTTTGAAAGTGATTGACACTTGTCAATCAAATCATTAAACAATCTGATTGTTCTTTTTTACAGAGAAGAGGGGCCATCTCCTATGACAGCTCAGACCAGACGGCACTGTATATCCGCATGCTAGGTAAGTACTTCCATTGACCTCACTCACAGACTTCTTGGGCATGTTGCTTTCCATGTCCTATTTGACCAGGATAAGTGGTTAGGTGTGTGTGTGTGTGTGTGTGTGTGTGTGTGTGTGTGTGTGTGTGTGTGTGTGTGTGTGTGTGTGTGTGTGTGTGTGTGTGTGTGTGTGTGTGTGTGTGTGTGTGTGTGGGGGGGGGGGGGGGGGTTGTGTGTGTGTGTGTCCACGCTCTCCATCTCTGGCACTTTGTTAAATCTCTCCATCACAATAGGCTTAGTCTGCGTCTATTAAGCATTTCTTTTGAATTTTTTTCAGATTTCATAAGAGCCGTAAATTTGATTCCGTGGCCGACTTGCTTGCATAAAACAGTTTGTGTGCGTGCACGACCATGCTTGTACACATGTTTCCCTTCCGCACATGCCTCCACGATTCGGCCCACGCAAGTATGCATGCTCGCCTGTGTGGATTAATTTCTTAGGACGAGAGTTGTGGAGAAGGTATTGAACGGAGCCAGGGGAGCGATCCCGTTGGCTGAACATGGATGTCCCATGGGCGTCGGCTCTGTGGCCCCACCTGCTAGCTCGCCAATCAGTCACCCATGGGCAATACAAGCATTTCTTTCTGCGGTGCGGTCCACGTCACTCCCTCTCTTCCTTTCTTTATTTCATGTCTGTGACCTTTCCATAAACGCACAAAAAGTCCCCACATGCACAGACGCGCACGCTGCAACCTGTTTGGCGGACTTGAAAGCACTGGTGCGGTTTTGAGGAACAGGATCGTGAGAGACGCTGCCAACTCCGTAGTCCATTGACGTTTTCAGCCGTCAGTATCGAATTCCAAGAGACGTGTGCGCAGGCTGACAGAGGGCTGTAAGTAGGCCACGTGAAACAGAGCCCTAAAGCCCTATGTGTTCTTACAGGCCGTGGTGTTTCTCTCCAAACGGACATTGGATGTGGTTTTTGAATTTCCCTGGAGCCGTCGATAGATTTACCTTCCAACTATCTGTTCCTCGCATGTCCCCTAGTGCTGGGCCTTGCCAGACCAGGACTCAGGGGTATTTGCTCATTTCCAGTGAGGCGGTCTGCCCCTTGTGCCGTAGGGCAGGGATGGAGCTCACCAAAGGAGGCCTAGCTCCTGAATCATTTCACCGTTTCAGGAGTAGCAGCAGCCCGTATGTCACGGGAAGAAGCACCCGTCAGCAGGATGCTTTGATACTACGTTAAGTGTGTGTGTGTGTGTGTGTGTGTGTGTGTGTGTGTGTGTGTGTGTGTGTGTGTGTGTGTGTGTGTGTGTGTGTGTGTGTGTGTGTGTGTGTGTGTGTGTGTGTGTGTGTTGAGGGCGAAAATACACTTTATACACTCCTAGCCCTTCGAATCCACACATCAGGCCAATCAGAAAGTGCACGTTCCACCTGAGATTACACACACACACAGTGGCTTTCTGACCTTGAATTCTTCGGTTCCTTCTCCACTTGAAATGCCAAGGCCAATTTCCTCTTATTTTCCTCACTTTCCTTCAACATGTGATTGATTGGATGAATGGAGGGATGGAGATTCAGTGAGGTGTCCAGCATTGTCCTGCATAAATTGGAGTCCCCTCAATTTTGACTCATGTTGTATAGTGTGCAGGCCGGCGTGTGAGAGTAAGTGTGGGGTTTGTAACGAACCGCACCACGATGCTTCAACCTGGAATGCAACGAACAGAACCAGACGGGGCAGAACATATAGGGCCTCATCTGATCCCACCTCGCTGAGCCACTCTTTGGTTCAGCCACTCTATCGCTCCGTTTCCGTGCGGTCCACCTCGCTGTGATGTCGTCCGCCGTCCAGCAGGCCTGTCGAGGCCTTCTCACTGCGGAGCCGCGTTGCTAAAGACGATACATGGCAATAACACAGCGTTCTAGAATTGTGCTCGCCTCAGTCACACAGCATTACACCCTCGCTGGGATTCGATTGGCTGCATTAAATCGCTCATGGAAGGCTGGCTGGCTTTGTGTTTCTATGTGAGTCCCGTATTTCTTTCATATAAAAGTTTGAAACAGAAATGTCCCCATTTGATGCACTGCACCACAGCTTTCAGATAATTTTAATTGATCTGTAACAGGTGAGTGTGAGATAGCTATTCGCATCCCTCCATCGTTGGTTCATACTTCCGTTCATCGTTTGTTACATCCATTGCGTTTGTTGCAATAATCCCCCCAACCAGCCCCGGGTTGACTTTTAAGGAGGTGTGTCTGGTCCTACAGGAGATGAGAGAGTGTATGAGTGTGTGTTGCTTGTCCTCCAGGAGGTGTGAGAGTAAGTGTGTGTTGCTTGTCCTCCAGGAGATGTGAGAGTAAGTGTGTGTTGCTTGTCCTCCAGGAGATGTGAGAGTCAGGCGCCAGGTGGGCTTCGACCCGGAGCCCAGGGGCTCACCGCCGTACCTCTGTATTGACTTCCGTACGCTTCACAGTGAGTATGAGAGGAGCCCCTACATGCTGTCCACCTCCCTGTACGACCCTGATCTCTCTCTGATGTCCAGAGGGGCTTCCCATGAGATGGAGGGAGACATGGAGATACATTGTGTGTCCAGGCCTTTGGTTCGCCCACAAGGTTCTACACAGGAACCCTAAAGACCTGTCTTGGCTTAAGCCAGATGTTAGGCTCTCCTAAAGAACCTCATGCTGAAGGAATACTTTCATGCTTCGTGTGTGTGTGTGTGTGTGTGTGTGTGTGTGTGTGTGTGTGTGTGTGTGTGTGTGTGTGTGTGTGTGTGTGTGTGTGTGTGTGTGTGTGTGTGTGTGTGTGTGTTTTCACACTCTGTAGCGTAATCCCTCCTCTAGCTAACATGCTTTCGGATTGCACTTATAGTTTATCTAGATGCTATGTGTGTGACCGGCCTGTGTGTGTGTGGGTGGGTGTTCCCAGACCAGAAGCTTAGTACGGTGTTGCTGAGTCAGCAGTTTGAGTGTGTATCGCTGTGTTCTTGTTTGATTTCCCCTTTCACATTGTCATTTCTCACCCTTCCACTTCTCCCAACAAGACACACTAAACCACACGTTTTATTTTCAAATGATGGTTGGATGCATTTCAGTAAATGTTTTATTGTGTGTGTGTGTGTGTGTGTGTGTGTGTGTGTGTGTGTGTGTGTGTGTGTGTGTGTGTGTGTGTGTGTGTGTGTGTGTGTGTGTGTGTGTGTGTGTGTGTGTGTGTGTGTGTGCGTGCGTGTGTTTACGTGCACACAGTCTTCTATTAACTCTGGTTACATGGCAGACGCTGTCACTCCAACGAGCCTCATAGTGAACCCTAGATTAGATTAATCAGTTTGACAGAGACCTGCAGGGACCACCAGATGAAGGGGTGGTCTGGGCTTGAACCCCGATATGGAACAGCCACTGACGGTGAGAGCGTCCCCCCCCCCTGTGTCTGCAGCGTGTCTGGGCCCCCTGGCGGGTGCGGCCGACTCGGCCCCGGAGAGGAGGGTCCACCGGCTGCTCAGCTTCCAGAGGTACCTGCACTCCTCCCGCCTGCTGCGGGGGCCGCCCCAGCAGATCCCCCTGCACCTCCTGGACGAGGACTACACCGGCCAGGCCAGAGTAGGACACACACACACACACACACACACACACACACACACACACACACACACACACACACACACACACACACACACACACACACACACACACACACACACACGACGCGATCGAAATGACAGGATTAATTACAATCAATTTGAATTCCCTTCAATTCTACGCCAAACCTAACCTTGTGTTTGTTACTCTCCCTCTGTTTATTTGCAGTGCATGTTGGATAAAGTGGGGAGTTGGAACTTTGACATCTTCCTCTTCGATAAGTTCACCAACGGTAAGTTGATGGCGGAGCGAGAACGGCATGTGGGACATCTGGGTTATTGGGTCAGTAAGCTGCTCTGTTGTGGTAACTAGCTCTGAAGGACATGGGACAGAGTCAGTCAAGGTTTGGCTGGTGTGTCAGCAACCGCCCAATAGTCCCACCTTGTGGACGCTTTATGTAACTGCAATCAATTGTTGATCCTTTCATTCAGCTGTAAATAAAGTACTTGAAATCAAAAGCATCAATAAAAGTGCTCTGATTTTATGTCGATTTTCTCTTTTCATGTTATATTCTATGTTGAGGTTTTTTGTCCCTCTCTCTCTGCCCAGGGAACAGCCTGATCACCTTGACCTTCCACCTGCTCAACCAGTACGGGCTGGTGGAGCTGTTCCAGCTGGACGTGGTGAAGCTGTGGAGGTTCCTGGTCATGGTGCAGGAGGACTACCACAGCCACAACCCCTACCACAACGGGGTGCACGCCGCAGACGTCACGCAGGCCATGTACTGCTACATGCGGGAGCCCGTGGTAAGAGGAACACTGGATCCTTCTCTTTGTCTTTCTCTTGATCGGTTAGGGTGGGGAGAGGTCATGGGAAGGTCAAAGTTATTCTGTCAATAAAATGTATGCTTTTTGATGCAGTAGCATTTTTATTCACATTGTGGGAGTAATCCACAAGACTCCTGATGGAAATATAAAATAAAGACGGAAAGTTTATTTTTTCATTGAAAATCTGAAATATAAGCAGCAAACAAATGGATGACAGGTTCCAACGTCCAAAAGTTTAGTTTGTGTGTTTTTGCAAAACATCTCCACTCAGCGGTACAATCTCTCATCGCTGCTTATCGTTTAGCTCTCCAAATACCTGACCTCCTGCGACCTCCTGATTGGCCTGCTGGCGGCGGTCACCCACGACCTGGGTCACCCCGGGGTCAACCAGCCGTTCCTCATCAAGACGGACCACTACCTGGCCACCCTCTATAAGGTAGGAGTCTCCCCACCCCCACCCACCACACATCCCCCATGGTCGTGGAGCGCTCTCCCTCCCTCCCTCCCTCCCTCCCTGGTGTCCAGTCCTCTTCGTGCGTGTGTCTGTGCATGGCAGGATTGGTATGTAGTGAGTAGGATGTTCCACTCCCAGCCCAGATGTTCTGGGTTCTATCCCCCAGACTGAATGATGCCCTGACTCCCACTCCATGGATCTCCATTCGCTGTAAATCACTGTGGTTAAAGGTTTCTCCTAAATGACTCAATGCCTCAATAATCTCCATTTCCATGTGCAGAATACCTCGGTTCTGGAGAACCACCACTGGAAGTCTGCTGTTGGCCTGCTCAGAGAGACGGAGCTCCTGTCCCACCTGCCCGCCGAGGACAGGTGGGTCTGCTTGTCCCCCGCCCGCCGCCTAGAACCTCAAACACATGGAGGACATGATGACACCTTTAACACGCTGACCTACACCTTACCACGCTAACCTATACCTGACTGAGGTCCTTCTCTACCAAGAACTCTAGGAAGGACTCTGCTTATTTCAGGCCCCTACACATCAACCATTACGTGTCTTCCACCATAAGATAGCCTCCCTCTCACTGAAAGAAAGGCCTCAAACACCAAAGCAATCTCTATACATTCGTCAACATCCAGAAATGAAATAAAAACTGAAATGATCTTTCGGTCTGTCCGTCCATCTCTGTGTCTGTCTCTCTCTCGGTCTTGCTCTCTCTGTCTCTCTCGCCCTCTCTCTATCTGTTTGTCTGTCTGTGTGTTTGTCATTCTGTCTCTCTCTCCCTATCTGTCTTGCTGTCTCTCTCTCTCTCTCTCTCTCTCTCTCTCTCTCTCTCTCTCTCTCTCTCTCTCTCTCTCTCCTCTCTTCAGCCTGAACATGGAGAGGCAGCTGGGTTCTCTGATCCTGGCCACGGACATCAGCCAGCAGAACGAGTATCTGTCCCGGTTCCGGACCCACCTGGACCAGGATGACCTGTGTCTGAGCCACGCCCACCACCGCCACTTCATCCTGCAGGTCAGTCGCACCGCGCAACAGTGGATTACATTGGCTCTCGTGTTGCCGTGTTGGATGATCCTCCGATGTTCTTGAGGGGTCCCCCTGAGCTCCCTCTGGTCTTCCTTGTCCTGCAGATGGCCCTGAAGTGTGCAGACATCTGCAACCCCTGCAGACCCTGGGAGCTCAGCAAGCAGTGGAGCGAGAAGGTCACAGAGGAGTTCTTCCATCAAGGTGTCTGCTCCCACCTGTTCTTGGGGAAACACATTCGATTTTGTTGACACCTTTGTTGTTTTTTAAATCCCATCCCCACATGGATCCAGGCTTCACCCAATCTGATGCATTTGTGTACGTATCTGAATGGCTCTCTCTGTGTCCTTTCTAGGAGACATTGAAAAGAAGCACAATCTGGAGGTCAGCCCACTTTGTGACCGCGACAAAAACACTATGGGAGACATTCAAATCGGTAACGCAACATCCCCTTCTTCTCTGCAATTGGATACGATCGATATCCTACTTCTAGTTTGTTCAACCTTCTCTCTCTCTCTGTCTCTGTCTCTGTCTGCCTCTGTCTGTCTCTCTGTCTGTCTCTCTCTCTCTGTCTCTGTCTCTGTCTGTCTGTCTCTGTCTCTGTCTGCCTCTGTCTCTGTCTGCCTCTCTCTGTCTCTCTCTCTCTGTCTCTGTCTCTGTCTGTCTCTGTCTCTGTCTGCCTCTCTGTCTCTGTCTCTGTCTGTCTCTGTCTGTCTCTGTCTCTGTCTGCCTCTCTTTCTCTCTGTCTCTCTGTCTCTCCCCCACCAGGCTTCATGAGCTACGTGGTGGAGCCTCTGTTCTCGGAGTGGGCCCGCTTCTCGGACACGCGGCTCTCCCAGACCATGCTGGGGCACCTGGGGCTCAACAAGGCCAGCTGGGGCAGCCTCCAGCTGGGGCAGCGGCAGACCTCCGGCCCTGAGGAGCCGGCCGAGCCTGGGGGGTCCGGAGACCCCGGCGTCACCACAGCCTCGGGAGGAACCGGCCCCAAAGATATACCTCAGGGAAACAGGGGGTCCTGACACTCTGCCGTTTAGCCTTCTACTTTTACTTTGTTTCTGTTGTTGTGCCCGCCCCCTGACCCCTGACCTCAAGGTCAGTGTGTCTGGGGGGAGGGGGGGGGGCTCTGGTAAGACCTCTGACCCTGTGGATGTTCCTTAATTATCTTCCACACCGTAGTTACGTTTTTGTTGCTTTCGCTTTCCATCTGGACAACCACTGATTTTATTTAAGTTATTTAATTTTTAATTATTTTGTTTTTTTTGGCATAGAGCAATACATGGATACCTCATTTGGCTACTGCTGAATTTTCCTTTATCTGTATTTTATTTATTTGTTCTCTAGTTTTTGGCATCACCACTATAATGTTTTCATAGGTAGATCTAAGGGAATCACGGTGAAGTCGTAACAAAATGAAATCGTGAAGACTTTCCTTTTTTCCTTTTGTTGTGGTGTTTTGAAGTGCCATTTGAAATCAAAGATTTGAAGAGAATGATTTGAACTGAATCGACTGAATCTGACTGTCCCAGGACTTGTAACATGAATGCTGAGTTGTGTTGCGTTTGTATTGAAGATTCTTCTTTGTCTGTAAAAAAAGGAAAAACAAAAATAGACAATGTGACAAGCCCAGTCCTTTTGCTGCCTCTAAGAAGACTGTTTACGCATCTCCTCGCTCGACTCTTTGCCGTCGTTCTGTTTGCCCTCACAACTATAAAGCGACCTGCGTTGGAACTCTGGCAGTTTGCCTTTTTGAAGCACAGATGTGAAGAACCAACCGTCAACACCCTTACTGTTTATGCCATGAGCTGAACCTTTGCAACACACACACAAACGCCATAACCAACTTCACCTGATGCTGAATCCACTCACTGCACTCCCAAATAACAATAACCACGATCATGGTCTTAGATGTGCAGCTTCTGTCTGAGGCCTTCACATCGCTCCTTTTAGATATTGTAGACCTCAAAGTCTGTTCTTTCCTCCAAACGCAGGAGACATGTTCCCCCTGAGGGAGGAGCCATGTGGAAGGTCCTCCTCCCCCTGAGGGAGGAGCCATGTGGAAGGTCCTCCTCCCCTGGGGGAGGAGCCATGTGGAAGGTCCTCCTCCCCTGGGGGAGGAGCCATGTGTGAGGTCCCCCCCTGGGGGGAGGAGCCATGTGGAAGGTCCCCCCCTGGGTGGAGGGGGACCCTGGGGTCCGACGGTGCCTCCCCTTTGCCCGGGTCTTTTTGGCGCTCGCATGTCACCAGGAACGCTGCGCAAAATGGACTTGCTCAGGTTTAGTTTTTTTTGCCAATCTTGTGGAGAGACGGGAGGACGGCTGGCGGCGGAGCAGGGTGGTCCCCCCGGGGGAC
Source organism: Gadus macrocephalus (assembly GCF_031168955.1). Classification (NCBI taxonomy): domain Eukaryota; kingdom Metazoa; phylum Chordata; class Actinopteri; order Gadiformes; family Gadidae; genus Gadus; species Gadus macrocephalus. The sequence goes on along the minus strand of NC_082404.1, from coordinate 3,051,893 downwards.
CGTCACGGAGGGGGCCAGGAGGGGATGCCTCTCTCCCTCCACCCAGAGTGTCTTTGCTACATGGCCACATCATGCACCCCCCCCCCTCCCAGAGGACCGCTCGACAGATGCCTTTATAACTATGCACAAACTATGCTAAGTGACCAAACCAACTCCTTTTCTCATCGAGAGCATTGTGTACTTCTCTTCTTTTGATTGCACTGTCCAATCCTTTTGCTTTCGAGAGGAACAAGTCCTTTTTGTACGGACAACAAAATGCTCAATTACTTTTGGAACATTCCATTATTTCCTGTTTGTCTACTTTTGATTCTGCATAGTGGCACAAAGTTGTGTTTGTGTTAAACATTTTGAACGATAACAGGTGCTTTTCTTACTTTAGCTGATTTGTATTTTTGCTGTTAGTGCTGTAAGACTGTTGATAAAACTGTTTACAATTTGTTGCGACAGCCATCTTTTGGGAAAGACTTCAGTGTCGAGCCAGATTTTGTAAAGGCTTTGCCGTATTGATCTTTTTGATACACGCCTGTTGCAGTTCTTATTTGACTAATAAATACATAAAACATTGAGTTTTGTATTTTAAGGCAGTTGATATTCCTGCTTGCCAAGATTAGGCAAAAGTTGTTATTTTCAATTGTATTTGCACAGTAAGGGCACTTCCTCGAGAGAAGATACGATTAAGGAGACCATTGAGCACAAAAACTTGAGTTATTATTTATTCATCATTTGTCAGTTACTGGCAAACATTTCAGTGAACATTTGAGATACCTCCAACAGTTTACTTCCCTTTAAAATCATGACTTGAAACAACCTCACTGGCAGTGATCAGTCATAAGTGTTGGTGTGTGATCTATGAACTGCTGTGCTACTGTGATCTAGAAATCAAGACACGCCCCACATTTAATTAAGCTTTGGTGTCAACATTGCATACCAAGGTAATTGAACGGTGAAAAACTAGCTAACTAAACTTTAATGGATGGTTTTCAGTGAGTAAAAGGTGTAGGCCTGCTAAAGCAGAAGAACCTCAACATGAACTCACTGTGGGACCCTTTTCTAGCAATCAAAATACTTTATTTTCAGTACGTAATGAAAGATCTACATTGATAGTGTCCAATACAATATTAATAACTCCTTTGAAAACTTCCACAATAAATCATTAAACAAAGATACATTTAAAAGGAAAAGATTCAACTAGCAGTTGGCAATAAAACATAATGCTTCTGGAACACTGATGTAGAAGTTATTTGGCTGTGAAGTACAGAGCACAATTAGGAGAGACGTTAAAATGTCTCAATGGTACAAAACTCCAACATGGCCACATAGTTCCCGCTCCTTCTGGGCCTTGAGACTAGTACAGAGGGAAACACTGAACTCAAGTCTGCTCAACTTCAACGCAGAAGTCCAAAACTATCAAATGAGTAGAACGCATGCTTTAATTGGACAATGACCTAATCAAAATCTAGGCATAATCGGTGTTAAACAAAAACTAGATTTAACTTGTATTAATGATGAATTAAAAAGACTACCAAGTGTTATATGATAACAATACTGCTCCCTTTCCTCTGCCATGTCCCCCTTATACTGGGCATGCAGAAAACCACGCACCTTCTGAAAGACTTACAGGGAATAGTTACTCATTACCATTACAAATGATGCCAGTAAAAAGTGGTGCTGCCTCACCTTAAAATGACACAACTGGTACTTTAATTCCTTCAGTCTGTTTGCATTAACGAAACACACAATAATTATGAGAAAGAAACTTGCTTCAAACAAACAAACAAACACTGTGTGCCGCAACAGTACATAAATAAACAAAGTGCAAAAATAACCGGCTTTCATGCTGGAAGGGACCGTCAGGTGCAACCTTTGGGACATACGATGGGTTTATGGAGCCCCCCCCCCCCCCCATCTGCTGCAGGCTGAGCCCGTTCAGAATGACCTACTGCCTTCTCTCTGCGAGTGGGAGAAGGGCCGACACTTGAAGGCGGGTGAGACAAGGAGCCACCCGAGGCGGAGCTCTCGTCCCAAACACGGCCCCTCGACGTGGGGGAGGGCGCTGCTCAGTCCCACTTCCTTTTGGCGCTGGATTTCAACATGTGCTGGCCGAACTGTTAGAAACACAGAAGCAGAGGTCACAACGTGGCCGAGAACACCCCAGCCGCGGGCGGGGTGCAGGTATGGGGACGCGAACCCTTACCGAGGGCGTCTGGACCGGCGGTTTGGCGTCTGGGATAGGCAGTGTGAATTCCCCGTCGTCCTCGGCTCCGCTGTCGTGGCGGTGGCGGTGGGCGAACTTGCGCTTCAGGGCCTGGGCGATGAGGGAGGCGGCGTCCATGGGCTGGCTGGCCTTGGCCTCCCCCCCCCTAGCCGGACCAGACTGGACGTTAGTGTGGGGCACTGGTTGCATTGATCATGACATCAGACTGGCATATCGCGACCCCACTCAGGGTCACCAGATAGGCACATTGAAATAATTTGAACGGTCCTGTACACACATACCAACCTAACCAAATAATGCACTCGGACGAGTAATATTGCCAGCAGCTGTTGAGGGGGTTGAAACACAAATGTTGGGGTCTCAACAACGGGCTGATGGAGAGGCCGCTGCCGCAGCAGGAGGGGACGGCTCCAGTCGCTGCGCTCACCTTTTGACCGAGCGCAGCTTCACCTGGCCCATGTCCTTCAGCACGTCGAGCATGCTGGGGGCCGCTTTGGGCTCCGGGGCCGCCGGGCCGCTCTCCAGCTTCTTCCCCCGGCGCTCCTTGATCAGGTCCATGGCTGAGAAGGTCCTCTGGAGCACGTGGGCCGGAGGAGGGAGAGGGGGAGGAGGCGGAGGTGGTGGGGGCGGGGGTGGTGGGGGGGCCCCGAAGGCCTGGGGAGGCGCTGGGACACCAGCGGCGGGAGCTGGAGTTGGGGAGAGAGGGGTTTTATGGCCCGATGCTTGGCTGCCACCTAGTGCCAGCCATGCGGTATTACAGCGGGCTGCCGGGGTTGAAAGCAGGCCAGTACAGGGCATGCAGAGCGGCAGATGGTTTGCGGTCACCTGACTGCGTGCTCCTCTCCTGGGCCAGGACAATCTGTGCGATCTGCACCCTCAGCTTGGCCAGCTCCTCCTCCAGGGCGCTGATCTTCCGATTGGCCTCGTTGTTGCTGGCGGCCGGGCCCTGGGGGTCCGGGTCCACCTGGTGCAGGCTGGGTAGCGACCGGGGTCGGGCCATGGGCACCTTGGGGGACTGAGGCTGGGACAATCGAAACACCAGCCCTGTTGAAGGCCCTGGCCTGTGGCCACATTTGAAAAAGTCCCATTAATTGACAGGATTCGACCCCTGCATGCGCTTCACTAATATCTACGGATACGTTTTGAATAAATAAATGTTACGCCACACCTGCCGCAGACATCATGCAAGTAGAAAATAAATATAATCAATGGTTATGCAACGACTGAAAACCAGTACGGTGGGTTTGATTTGAAGTTTCCAGACTGCCTGTCTGGAACCGGGTGGGGGGGGGGTTTGTTTTTGCCAATCTCACCTCGGCATGTCAAAGTAGTCTTCATCCTCCTCATCATCCTCATCGTCGTCTTCTCGGGCGATCCAGCCCACGTCAGCGAGGGAGGTGACCAGGAAGTTCTGTCTGCTGGGGGCTCTCAGGTAGCTGCCGTCCTCTGCATAGGGGTTCAGCTACCGGCGGAGGCATAGGGGGCGCGTTTAACTACTGTGCTACCAGAGCGAAAATAAGCCAACCACTCCATAGCCGCTAAATAATAGCAGCTCACTCTAAAAAATAAACAAAAACTCAGGCAGTGAGATGTTTAAAGAAACAACAAGAAAGCAGTGAAGCGACGGAAAAAAAAAAGGAGTTGAAATGATGAGCAAGAAAAGAGGGTTAATAATGTGAATAATGTCACACAGCTTGTTATTCGGTAAAAGGTCGCCGGCGGCAAGCGAGTGAACCGACCTAGAGCTGCCCTACAGCATTCCTCATAGCTAGGAGGGTGGCTGGAAAGAGAAACAAGAGAAGAGAACAGTACCGTGTTGTTGAAAGAGACAGTAGGGAGAAGGATCTGAAACAACAGCTCAGCTTTATGGAAAATAGTTAAGAAGTTGTGTGTGTGCTGTGCAGTGCTTGTTCCACATTATCATTGACCTGAGAAGTCATATTCAGTCCAATCACAACAGACATCGGAGCACACACCATGGTGTTGAAGGAAGAAAACATTGATCATATTTAGAACCAACAATGGGGGTAATAATTAAACTCATTGGTATACAGGAAATAGAATACCTCCCAATTACGTTACCTCTAGCAAACAGACATTAAGAGCCACTGTCACATAGAGGGGCCTAATTCATGTTTTACAGACTAGAATGTTGTGGTCGTCACCTGGAACTGGACTCTGGGACAGGGTTTAAGAGGCAGACTTGTAGCTATTCTTCGCACGATACTCCTTGATGACCCATAGCGCTTGGCTGATCCAGATGCCTTGCAAAAAATACAAATACACGTTACAAAACACGGAGAATAGATTTTTCAGTTTCGGAGCCAAGTCTATCGTAGGGAATTCTGACTCAGTTTAATTAATGTGCATTACAGCAGGTAGCAACGCAATACCACCTAATGAACTTGAACTTTGAGTTCGCTCCACACTTTAGATCTCTTTATTGCAGAGTGCCTAGGCCTAAAAAAAAAAAAAGTTTGGTTCCTGTTGGTTGTCAGTTGAGGTCATGGGTAGGTAGGGAATTTATTTTCTTTTTTTCTTTTCTTTTTTCCAGCGGCAGCGAATGATAGGTAGGTTGTTTTCATTTAAAAACGAGAAAATTCGCTCATCCTTGTACAGAATGAAGAGGTGCTGTACCAAAACGTGATTATAGTTTGCATAAAAAATAAAATAAAATTGATAAATTGACATGGTCGGTCGGAAACCGGAACCAAACAAAAAAAAATTTTAGGCCCTATTTATAAAGGACATGAGTACACTTATAAGCAGTTGTCACAACAGGCGGAAGGGATTACTCACTCAACACCTCATACTGGAGGAAAGTAAACTCCGAATTGAAATTATGTTTGTTCCGCCAAACTCCATAATTGTAAGGCTTCTACATTTGTATATGGTAATCACACAGGACAGAGCTCTCCGCCTCCTCGTCAGGTATACACAGCTAGATACATGGGTCACATGTATTTAGCAGTAATACAGTCTTTAGTTCCCCAGGCATCGCTAATTCACAGCGTGACAGATCAACAACGTTCAGCGTTTCCCCTCGGATGCCGTTTCAGCAAACCAAACTAGGGCTCCCTAAAATGTATTTCAAGTTGGGCCCCAAAAAAGCTAGAAACGTCCCTGCTCTGTGATAGCGTATACACACAGACAATAGTTTGTCGCAAGATTAGGATACCATACCAGATACCACCATACATCTCATTTACTTACCAGGTCCATTTCACTCCGCACATTTTCTTTATTCATACTGAAGCATTTCACATGAACACAGGTTCATGGGGTCCGGGGAAAGGGGCATCTTAGCCTTGATGGGGAACAGAAGAGGCAGGTCAAGAGGATGAGACCCTAAAGCATGTGGCGTCGAACCAGCAGCAACACTGAAGGCAATTACGACCAATGAAAGTAGATTAACTTTCATTAGTCCCATACAACTCGGTACTCTGCGTCTGACAACAAGACATGGTCATAGTTCATACACTACAATGTAGCAATCAGAATAAAGCCAGAAGGGGGGCAGATAGTAGGTCAGGATCACAACAGGTACAAATGCATTACTTAGAGGAGCACGACTCATGTCAATCTAATCCCAACTAAACATGACAATCATTTGGTTAGCCAGATTTATCAAGTATACCAAATTTGGTAGAAGATGCTTTACTTTACTTATAGTTGAAAACAAAGAGAGGCTTAGGTCATGTGAACGATGACTGCAGCTATGCTAACGGGGCTAACAGTCAGCGGTCGATCCGCTGCTGGGTGTTTGTTTTGCTCAACCGCTCTTATTTGTGGCACGAAACGATCAACAGTTCACCAGCAGTTCCAACGATAACTGTGTCAAAGCTTACGGAGGTTTTTGATAATCTTGAATGACAACTTACCTAGTTTGTAAGCTATCAAAAAGTTGGCCGCCGGTCTTTCTTACTCTTTCCAGGGCTATCAGGTGGAGTCCAGAAACCTCGGAGGCGGGATACATTGGAGTGGGCGGGGACAATGTTTTGATTGGCTTTGCAAATTGATCAGCAGTCGATGTGTCCAATGGTATTCGTTTAAGGTTACAATAACTTCATCTCATTGGTTTGGTCTCCGTAAGTCACTCCGTTTGATCCAGTCACCGTCGCTCACTTCATGTATGCTCGTAATGTCTACCATCGATGCCCGAATGACTTCTGGACTAAGTAATATCATCGTGACCCCTGTGTCAATAGAACTGACAGGATTTTTATTTTTATTTTTTTACAGATGTGGTTTACCTTTGGCAGGCAAAAATGTGTCTTACATTAAATAACTACTTTATTCCCCCTGTAGATAGTTCCCCAAAAAAATAATTGCATGCATGTCTTTCTTTCAGTCAACTGATGGTGGCGTTGGTTTGCCTTAGAGGAACGCTGCCCGACCCGTCCTAACCTCAATAAACCGAAACAAATATCAATAAAACCTTGGCGAACAAAGGATTTGAATTGTTAGTCGCTGGACTCGGTCAGCCAAAGAAAACCTGAAGAAACCCTTCCAGCTCTACGGAGCTAGGTGGCTGTGGCGCAGGCGGTCACGGTGGACTAAACAGGGACACCCAGTCAACGTTGCCAGATTGGCCCAAATTTCCCGCACAATCTGGCAACACTGGCTGACGCGCGCTGCAGCCAGATTGGGCGGAAATTCGGGCCCAATCTGGCAACACTACACCCAGTGCCTGGTACCAACACAGCCCTGCTAAAGACAGCTAACAGGAGTACGACCCAAGGCCTATACTTACTCATTTTCTGGCTATTGTCCACATTGTGTATACATAGGGTCAGTTTGTCGAAAATTCATATGTCCTTCTGACCGTTCATCCGGAGCTGACTTATGATTTTAAAGACATCTATTTGAGATAAGGTAAGCCTTGTCACCGGGCTAGCCTCGGAGCTAGCTAGCTGCCACAACGCATCGGTCGGGTTTGAATTGAGGTTAGCTCGGGGTCGTTGACAATGTTATGTTTGACTATGTACGCCTCTTAATGCTTGAGCTTGTGTATAAGTGAAGGTTTGCAGAGGAATCAAAGGGTATTGACGTCCAGTCGACCAAGCTTAGAGCAGTCTTTTCTCCATTGGAGTGCTTACTTTATTTTTGCGTGTCACATCAGCAACCAGCATCAGGATTGTTCCAAGGGTCACACCAAAAGTTAAGACATACCAGTTAAATCCCCAATCTCTTCTCTGTAAATAAAAACACATCCATTATGTAGATAACCAAAGATGGACACACGTTGACCTGTATCTAAGAAGGTTCATTATGTGAGAATATGTTGTGCTCTTTGTGTGCACTCCACAGATGTGCTTATTTGAAAAAAAGAAAGCGAAGCTTTTATTATCTGGGATTGGGATAGTTTTCGTTTATTACTTTTGTTTTGATTAAAGTGCATATCGTAATCTCTTCTTCTCACTTTTCTCAAGTAGAGTGAGGTGGCCGGTTTGATGTGTATGGCCCCCAGACCAGAGGCACCATGAGTGGGGAGATGGATGCGTTAGCGATCGTCAACCAGCTGCGGGACCTGGCAGCAGACCCACTCAACAGAAGAGCCATAGTTGAAGACCATGGGTGTCTACCAGGGCTGATACTCTTCCTGGATCATACAAATCCGCAGGTCGTCTACTCTGCACTACTGGTAATGTGTTTACATACGTCTTGCTGCCCAACATCGATGTCTGCTACAAGAAAACTGTGTTCACATGGTAACTCTTTTAAATCCCCATCTGGGCTGGCCTCGATAAAAAATATTGTTTTCCACAACTGTGATTTTAGTACATTTAATTTAATTACCCCGAATTCAAGACTGCAACTTTAATTTGTGGGTTTGATATCCAAAACATTGTCGCCCTCACTTGGCCGGTGTTGTTACAACATCTTTGAGTGACTCTTCAGTAAGCATTCTCTTGCATCCATTTATTTAGTAAATGCGACAAAATCTAATTTAAATATGAACCAGGACACCACCGCTAGAGTATCAAGTACTGTTTTCATGTTTTTTATTAACTCTTTATTCTGGGTAGACAAACAACTCTTGCATATGCATCCATTATATAACGGTCCTCTCCATCTACTTCTTATAGTGAGCCCACAATCTGAGTCAACATCTAAGTGGTTTTATGTAACCATGACACTATAGGAGTACATGAAACGGTAGTAACACACAGTGAGTGTCTTAATATGTGTATTAAAGCAAACCTACCGACGTTAAGCGTGGTGAGTCCGTAGTGACTCTGTTTGTAAAATGTGTCTTAATGCTGGTCCTCGTTGTCCTCAAGGCTGTGCGGTACCTAGCGGAGTGTCGCGCCAACAGGGAGAAGATGAAGGACGAGCTGGGCATGATGCTGAGCCTGCAGAACGTCATGCAGAAGTACGTCTCAGTTTCCCATTGCTGAAGCTCACTTTATCTCTTCCTCTTTTTATGTCCCTCCTTCTCTCTCTGTCTCTCACCATCTCTTTCTGTCTCCCACCGTCTTTCTGTTAATCTCTCTTTCTTCCTCTGTCCCGCTCTTCCTGTCCGTCTGTCTTTCTCTCTCATTCCGTCCGCCTCTCTCGTTCTGTAAATATATCTGTCTCTATATTTCTCTTTCTTTTTCTCTCCCTGTCTCCGGTTCGCGACTTGTAACTATCCCTCACAACCTCTTATATACACACTAAGACAAACACACGCTTATGTACAGAAACCCTTTCTTTTGAGCCTGCGTTGTATTCTGCACAATAATAATAATAATTAAGAGAATGTACTCTGTGTCGAGGGAATGTTATGAATGTTTTTAAGCTTTAATGTCCATCCAGCCCCCTCAATAATGATTAAAGGCTGTGTTGCAGGTTGACCACCACTGTCGAATAATGGGTACATAAAGCACTCAGTATATTATATGTACAGTATATAATTTAAAAAAATTCTACAAAACGGTGTAAAAGTCCAGTTTTTGTTGTTTAAGGTAGTAACGGGTGTTTTCTAATGCAATTTGGCGATGACGTCACGTTGGGGAGACGTGGTGGAAGGTAGCCTCAGCCTAGTACTAGAACTACGGCGTCTAAGTGGTGGCAAGAACCACAAATAACATGTATGATGGCCCATGATGCTTCACATATAAGCATATAAACATTGTCATACAATAAAATTAAATATGGTAATAGAAAAGAAAACATATACAAAAGAAATTGTAAAATAGATACAAAATAAAGGCTAAGTAAGATGTATAAATGCATCTTAATAATCCAATCATAGTCGGATTAACCCAATAAATCGATTTTCTTGAGTGTCATGTAAACGCACAGTGTCATGTTGTATGAATCTCAATTATATTTGGGTAGTCTATGTTCATTTTTGATCATGTCAAAAAGTCGCTATTCACAAACATAAAAAAAAGTACAATATAAAGCTTTTTCGTAAATTGGTTCCCAAATTTCACCATCTGTTCTCCGTTGAATCAAATTGTATCAGAAGTGCTCATGTAAACGCGGCTAATGACACTTAAAACAAGTACAGGTAAAAACGTGTGTAGCAGGCATCAGAAGAGGTAACTCCCCATCTGTGTGATCCGTGAGCTGTGAAGGGTGTCACTTGAGTTCCCATGAGGGACTGTCCTCATCATCTTCACCCCTCAGACTGGGCGTGGTCCATTCTTCACAATCAGCCAGTAGCGTCTTAGCTTGTGTTTGTTCTGTCCTTCTTGGACAGAACAGAACAAGAGTCATCATCACACACAGCTTCTGTCCAGAGCGGTGGGGGGCCCTGCAGTGTAGGGCCCTTGGCTACCTTTATTCCTCAGACGGCCCCTTTGACTTTGGGTGGAGGTCAAGTTGAGTTTGCACTATTTGTCCGTCCCCTCGCCTCCATCCCTTCCATGAGGTTATTATTCAACTCTGCTTGTTTTGAGCCTTCCAACAGAGTCTAGAAAAATGGCTGCCTGCAGCTAGATTTCACCAAGAAACCTGCTTCCTGTTAGCGTTAGCCTCATCTTCAAATGATCTGCCAATCATAGCATTAACGCTCGCAATCTAACATTAAGGCAGCAACCCACCATTATGCTAGCAACTTAGCATAACACTAGCATTCTAGCATAACGCTGGCAACCTCTACTACCGAAACAAGCTAGAGACTAGGTTTAACAAGGGGGATTTCTCAACTATGATTATTGCTTGGCGTTTTGTCAATCCCCCCAGAACGAGGCTAACTCTGCAGGGGGTTGTTTACACTTTATCGAGTTGTGAAGGGCAGTGCTGCATTGTAGCCGAGGAAAGGGGAGGTAGGGACAACAGCCGTACCACTGACCGCGCGGCCACCCTCCAGCTTCAGATGGAGCCACACACTGGCTAGCATAGGGCATGAAGCTGGCTGACCTTTACTGAAAAGGGGGCTGGTGTTGGTGGTGGTCTACATTTTAGTGATGCTTTGTGTCGCGGGTGATCCGATCACAGTAGGGGTGGGGGCAAGATAAGGATACAGGTGCGAAAACTTCTGCCTCTCGTTCAAGACCCATCAGCATCAGATCCTGAAGCCGACATTCGGTAGAGATCAGGGAAGGGGTGGGCGGGGTGGGGGGGGTCTGCCCCGTATCCTTGGCACACTTGGCCCCCAGCAGATGCAACTGCCCCAGTATGACAATATGCTTCTATGCTTTGGACTGAATCATTAATGGGGTTTTGTTTATTGTAAATTGTGTTTGGTTGTATTATTTTGGTCCATTTTATGCCAAACGGTATGTAGCAGTCCATTCTCTGCTCCCACCCGATTAGTCTAAAGGCGGCACAGGTGCCTGGTTCTGGTGTGTTTTGGACCAGGCAAATAACTAGCTGCTTGTTCTGCTTAAAAAATATAACCATTCATTTAAACCAATATACTTCGTCCAAATGCCTAACTGCACTTACCCTACATCCACACAATCCCCACAACAAACAACTTTTCACACTTGCATCCACCATGTACCTATTTTGGATGTTCATCCTGCCTCCCTCCCCCTCCTCCCCCCCAGGGCCACGTCGCCAGGGGAGACCAAGCTGCTGGCGTCGGAGGTCTATGAGATCCTGCAGGCGGCGGGCAAGGAGGAGGCGGAGCAGGCGGAGGCAGCGGCGGCGTCCTGCCGGAGGAAGGCCCAGTTCTTCCTGGGCTCCACCAACAAGCGGGCCAAGACGGTGGTGCTGCACATCGACGGGCTGGACGACTCGGTACGCAGCGCACCCTCTGTCTGTTCCCCTCTGGAAGTCTCTCTGTCCGTCTCTATCCTGCTGGCTGTCTCGGTCAGTCTCTCTCCCTCTTGATTCTTGCTCCATCAGTCTCTTTCTCTCTCTCCCTGTGTCTCTTTCTGTCTCTGTCTCTGTCTCTCTCTCTCTCTTCTCTCTCTTTCTCACTCACTCTCTCTCTGTCTTTCCCTATACCTTTTCTGTATGTGTTTCTCTCTGTCTTTCATGTTGTTTTTCGATGTTATGGCAACAGCTGTGTGTGTGTGTGTGTGTGTGTGTGTGTGTGTGTGTGTGTGTGTGTGTGTGTGTGTGTGTGTGTGTGTGTGTGACTGTGTGTGTGTGTGATGTAAATGTCAGACATTGAACAGCAGGGTGCTGGGATTGAACCTGAACACTGCACAGCGGGGCAGCTAGCACAGAGCCAGATCAAATTACAACACACAGGCGCAGCTAGCTGCTAGTGGCTCGGCGGCAGCAGTAAGGAACACGCTTAAAAAACAAAAATATGCCGGGCAGCATTTCTCTATAGGCTTAATCCGTAGGAGTTAATTGATTGTAATAAATTAGTCTCCTCCCTCTCCCCCCCCCCCTTCCGATGGCAGCGGGTCAACAAAAGGTATTTACTGGAGCTTCAAACCGTAGCTCAGTTGTTAGACTCCCAGCCCCTAGGTTTGATTCCCCCAGTCTACCCAATGTGCTCCATTGAGCAAGATGCCCAAGCCTGCTCCTCCTAACTAGAACAAGCCCACTAGCAGTCCCATACTGTCCCCCTTAGGTTGGTTTTGATTTATGATTGTAAGGTTGCAAATATTTGTATTGATTTGATATGCAACTACAATGTGTAACACTTCCAGTTGTTCCACTGTCATGAATGTTGTCATCACAGGTACTGAGTTATAAGAGGATATATTTAGAAATGTAATTTAGGCGGCGATATTTGAAACGTGTCTGACACAATGCCTGGTTTGTCCTCACCGCGGTGTGGGCGTTCAGGCTCGGCGGGGCATGTGTGAGGAGGCCCTGCTGAAGATCCGCGGGGTCATCAGCTTCACCTTCCAGATGGCTGTGAAGAGATGTGTGGTGCGGATCCGCTCGGACCTCAAGGCGGAGGTGAGCTTCTGGCTAGGGGAGGCTACCGGCTAGCGGATGCTACAAATCATACCCATAACTACTGCTATGAGAATGTGATGGATCAGCTAAAGCGCAGCATTAATCGACCGTATGTTATGTCTGTTATCCCATTTGTGTTTAATAAAAAGTCTAATTAAAACTGTAATTTCCTTTTGGAATAGATAACAGAAACTGCCCTAGCTACAAATTAGAATACCTCCCCATTCCACCTGGAGGCAGACTTGTAAAGTGCTGTATAGATAACCTACATATACATGAGCTCTAAGCCAGCCTAACTGTCCACTGTCCCTGCTAGGCCCTGGGAACAGCCATCAACTCCACCAAGGTGCTGACCGCCCAGCAGGTGTTGAAGGCAGAGGACGGAGGAGAGGTGAGTGTCGCCATGACGACCCACCCCAGACAGATGATGATGATGATGATGATGAAGAACAACAACAGAACTATTAATGATATATTTTAACTTAAGCATTTATTTTGTGTTTTGACTATAAGATACACTGTTTTGACGCAATACTTCTAGTCGCCATCAGGGGTCAGGCTTGGCTCACTCATGTTGATCCGTGTGTGTGTTTGTGAGAGAGTGATTATAATTAGCATGTGGTTGTGTGTTTCAGCGCATGGTGCCATTCCACGAGGGCGAGGCGGTGGCGGTGGAGGAGAACACGGACATCCCGGACTACCTCCCCGAGGACGAGAGCCCCTCCCAGGACCCCGACAAGGCGGTGACGCGCGTGGGCGCCATCGGCGACGGCTCGGGCTGGCTCAGCACCGCCGCCAACTTCCTGACCCGGTCCTTCTACTGGTGACCACTTCCTGTTGCGTTGCTCCCCCCGTGTGTGCTCTCCTCTCCCTCCCAGCCCCCCCCCCCCCCCCTCGTCAACAGTCCTACCTGTGAAACTGACTGGCACCTCAGACGGTTTTCAGCCTCCTCCTCCACCACCACCTAGTGCGGGCCGTCTAGCACCATGCGTCTCTGGCCGCCGCCACCGAGCGATGACCAGGCCACGGTCCGCTGCAATAACCTGTATATACATGAGCTGCTGATGCCTCGCGACAAGCTAACAAGCTAGCCCACCACTGGCTGACTGCACAACTGTTATTGTTATGGTACTACACGAGACGTGGGTACGCCTCACACCACTTATAGCCAGAAGGATTTGAATTGAGCTACCGATTTTTTTTAATTTTATGTACGTATTTTTTTTTTTCATCAAAGCAAAAGCCATGCGGGGGTCCGAGGTCTTGTGGCTGACGTCGGATGAGGATTCATCCCATGACTGAATCTGTTGTTTGTCAAAAAGAACAATTATTTTCCTTTTTTTTGTGCATGGTGTGATTCAAAAACAAAAAAAAAACTTGCTAATTGACTCATCCTCTTTATTTTATATTTTGGGTTGTTACTTTTCCTGTCTTTCTGCAAGGAGTGTTCTTGAAAAATGTCCTTCAGATCTTGCTTTAGCACCCTCTGTTCTGTTTATTTGTGTCTTGTTTCTTCTCTTTGATGCCCAATGAAGATAATTCTGTGAAGAATTATTATTATGCCAATTTTATTTAATTCATTCTCAGTTGCTTCGATCTGTTTGATCAATCGCAAAAGACTAATCATCGATGAGTCAGTTATCTTAGGATGATGCGGTTACCCTAACCCCATCTTGCAAAGGAGGTTCAGAATGCATGCTCTGTTGCCAAAATATCCCATCTTGAAACGTGTTGACATCATGCTCAATTCTCTTCATGATGTCATGCCCCTATGGTTTTGTAAATCTTAAACAAATGTTCTTCACTTGAACCAGCAGTGTCCTTAAAGAAAAGAGAGCAGCTACAGACTATCCTAGACTCCGTTAGCAGACCATCATGCTCCTGAGGCTAGGGACGCAGAGTAGGCCTTAGGGCTGTGGGAATGGTGCCTGGTATGCTGCTATGTCAAATCTATGTATGAAGGAATTATGTATTTAAAATCTGAATAAGTAATACTGAGTTGCTGCTCTGTGTTCATTACATCTCAATGTTCCCACAACAATTTCAACAATAGGGCAAGGTAGTTGTCGAAGGTCTTTGATTGGGTCATACACGTCGACAAATGACTTGTCACTTTTAATTCTAATTACCCCCTCTTTGATTGTCCTCTCAGTGACCCATTGACATGTGGGGCACACGAACCGCTGACCAGACAGGTTTAATTTGTGCCGTTTATGTGGGGTGGATGTCGAAATGATTTAAGGTCATGTCGCTGGATGGACTGTGTGACCTCAGACCCTTTAAAGTGAAGCAAGGATCCATAGAACCGCAGCAGGAAGACTTAGGCAAGTCACAGCTGGGGTTTATAAAGGTGGACGGTGTAGAATGGTGTGGCATCTTCGCAGGAATTTAATATAATATTCATAAATTAGTGATAATCCCATGAAATTAGGATTGTTAATGAGCTCTTTATATCAAAATAGGGAGAGGACCCTCTTCCACAGAGCCCGCAATCTTTTCATAACATGTTCCTACAGTAGCCAAGAACGGACAAACTGCTCAAGAGAGGATGTGGTTTTAATTGATCATGTGTATTTTGAATCGCTATCTTACTTGTAAGCATAACCTATTACTATATGGACTAACCAGACCCATTTGATGAATATCAAGGCACCGTTTCACTTGAGCCCTGGCTGCTCGATGCTGCTGGCATCTTATAGGCCACCATAGCCTCTCCTGCTTTGTTGTGAAGGGTCTTCAGTTGGTTGCAACCTCACCGCGGGAGGCCACTAGATCCTACACATGGAGCGATCACAAAGAAGTTTGGATTTTTTTGTCATTAACAGTATTAATATTTAATTGTTCCTGTTTTTTAGTCTTCCATTATTTGTTTTTGTGTACAGAATCAGTACCATGTACTTTGTTTAATTTAACGTTTGGCTTCTCATAGTGTGGAACATATCCAAGCATCACTCCCTGTACTGCCGATCCTTCTCCCTAGTTTCTATCCGACTGTAGACCTTAACGGTGAACACATAAACCATGAAGATGGTTCACACTTTTAATCTTCTCATTGTACAGTTTTAATTTTCGTTTTTGTCTCATGTTATATAATGTATGGCAAAAAAAACAACCCGGCTATTCATCTATCCACTATTGAGGCAAATAAAGATGAGCTTGAAATCAAGTCTTACAGTTGTCTTATTCATCAACTTTTTTTTATCTCACAAACTATTTTGATACACTTCAAATGCCAGTCAGTGTAATGTACGTCATTCTAAGACATTCAGATCAGACTTACATTGCGGCCTGCAAACCACTGAGGGCAGCAAACCTGCTCTTTGAGGATTTGAAATTCAGTTTCCTTACTGGTGCAGACAGGAGGCCCTGGTATTGGTGTAGACAGACAGGTGGCCCTGGTATTGGTACAGATAGACAGGTGGCCCTGGTATTGGTACAGATAGACAGGTGGGCCTGGTATTGGTACAGACAGACAGGTGGCCCTGGTATTGGTACAGACAGACAGATGGCCCTGGTAATGGTACAGATAGACAGGTGGCCCTGGTATTGGTACAGATAGACAGGTGGCCCTGGTATTGGTACAGACAGACAGGTGGCCCTGGTATTGGTGCAGACAGACAGGTGGCCCTAGTATTGGTACAGGCAGACAGGTGGCCCTGGTATTGGTGCAGATAGACAGGTGGCCCTGGTATTGGTGCAGACAGACAGGTGGCCCTAGTATTGGTACAGGCAGACAGGTGGCCCTGGTATTGGTGCTGATAGACAGGTGGCCCTGGTATTGGTGCAGGCAGACAGGTGGCCCTGGTATTGGTGCAGACAGACAGGTGGCCCTAGTATTGGTACAGGCAGACAGGTGGCCCTGGTATTGGTGCAGGCAGACAGGTGGCCCTGGTATTGGTGCAGATAGACAGGAGGCCCTGGTATTGGTACAGACAGACAGGTGGCCCTGGTATTGGTACAGATAGACAGGTGGCCCTGGTATTGGTGCAGATAGACAGGTGGCCCTGGTATTGGTACAGATAGACAGGTGGCCCTGGTATTGGTACAGACAGACAGGTGGCCCTGGTAATGGTACAGATAGACAGGTGGCCCTGGTATTGGTACAGATAGACAGGTGGCCCTGGTATTGGTGCAGATAGACAGGTGGCCCTGGTATTGGTGCAGGCAGACTGGTGGCCCTGGTATTGGTGCAGATAGACAGGAGGCCCTGGTATTGGTACAGACAGACAGGTGGCCCTGGTATTGGTACAGACAGACAGGTGGCCCTGGTAATGGTACAGATAGACAGGTGGCCCTAGTATTGGTACAGGCAGACAGGTGGCCCTGGTATTGGTACAGATAGACAGGTGGCCCTGGTATTGGTACAGATAGACAGGTGGCCCTGGTATTGGTACAGATAGACAGGTGGCCCTGGTATTGGTACAGGCAGACAGGTGGCCCTGGTATTGGTGCAGATAGACAGGTGGCCCTGGTATTGGTGCAGACAGACAGGTGGCCCTAGTATTGGTACAGGCAGACAGGTGGCCCTGGTATCGGTACAGGCAGAGTGATAGCGTAGCGGTGACCACATGTGTGGCTAACCTTGGCTGTGAAGAAATGCTATCGTGCTTTGGTGCCAAGACTGCAAATTTCCAGAGCGATAGCCATCCCTTATCACTGATGGTAAATGTGGAGTTTGTTTGGAGATGTGAGTGCATGTTGTAGGATTTTTCAGTTGGCCTCTTGCAATCTTGGATTTTAATACTTGTATTTAGGCTATCTTACTAATGTTTATTTGTTCTAACATATTAGACTGGTTCAATAAAAGTTTTTTTTAATATCTACCATAAAATGCATCCCTTCAGTTCTTTTTCTAAATGTAGGTTCAGACAGATAACTTGAACTGATATATTGAATCAACTCGCCAATGTCTCCATTCACAAACTCTGAAGAAGGTACTTGGCCTGTGTCTGAAAGCATCCCAGCCAGGTCACCACTAGAGAGCGACAGTGAGCTGTCATATACCAACGTTAAATAGAAACTCATTTCAGGCACGTCTTCAAGGGGAAAGAAATTGTGCTTGCTTTCATATTCACAGCAAATGCTCCCATTTCCATCCTACTTTAATTATTTCAATACACGTTCCTGTAGGGGGGGGCCTGCACCTTTCCCCTCC